>NC_074688.1:27572863-27647863 GCF_029448725.1 Salvelinus fontinalis
ATTTAAAACACAACTGTTTTTTTTTGTGTGTGTTTTGTTTTCTGCAGGTATATCCTAAAGGAGGCCTGCTCTGCCCGTATTTATATTTATTTGTCATTTCGATTTATTTTGCTCTCCTTTTATATTCTAAAGCATGCATGTCCATTCCACCATCTCCTCCCTCCACTTCCTTTATTGATTTGCCATCACTGTGAGAGAGTGAAGAGGAAAGGCGAGAGGAGAGATGGAGGAGAGGACCACGGGCCAGCGCTGGGTGGTTCCATAGAGTACAGAGGACGTCTGTCTGTCTGTCTGTCTGTCTGTCTGTCTGTCTGTCTGTCTGTCTGTCTGTCTGTCTGTCTGCCATGAGGGTAGGACCACTAGAAGAGACCCTGCAAACCCCACTGTAAAAGAAGCACACCGGTTGCAGCAGTCCAAAGTTGTGTTCAGGAGCCTATAGACACAGTCGTCTCCATGTCAGCTCAGAGATTGACCCCAAATGGCCGCCAGGTCAGTGCAGTGTCAGGGTACTACCAGCCTGCAGCTGTATACTGAGAGAAACTGTGAGAGTGAAAGTGGCCCCAGCTGCCTCTCTCATTGTGTTCTGGATGTGTTGTATTACTAGATATGGGTAGGCACAGTGAACACTGAACAGCATTTGCCGTTAGGGGCTGGGAACATAATATAGTATGGCTTATGAGCAGAACATGTGTTTTTCTTTTCTTTTTGACAAAGGCGGTTAGTAGTGCACATGAAGGTCAGGGCTATGTGGAGATGACCTCCTATGTATGAGAGTAGCGCTCTCCTCCCTCTGTCAAAATATACCCCCCTTCCCTCTCTAACACTACACTGAGTGTACAAAACATTAGGAACACCTTCATAATATTGAGTTGCAGCCCCTTTTGCCCTCAGAACAGCCTCAATTCATCAGGGCATGGACTGTGCAAGGTGTCGAAAGCTTTCCACAGGGATGCTGGCCCATGTTCACGCCAATGCTTCCCACAGTTGAGGAAAGTTGGCTGGATATCCTTTGGGTGGTAGTAGACAATTCTTGATACACACGGGAAACTGTTGTGTGTGGAAAAACCCAGCAACATTGCAGTTCTCGACACACTCAAACCAGTGCGTCTGGCACCTACTACCATAAAGGCACTTCAATCTTTTGCCTTGCTCATTCACCCTCTGACTGGCACACATACACAATCCATGTCTCAATTGTCTCAAGGCTTAAAAATCCCCTTCATCTACACTGATTGAAGAGGATTTAACAGGTGACATCAATAAGGGAAAAAAATATATATATATCCCAATGCCCCAGGGCAGTGATTGGGGACACTGCCCTGTGTAGGGTGCCGTCTTTCGGATGGGACGTTAAACGGGTGTCCTGACTCTCTGAGGTCATTAAAGATCCCATGGCACTTATCGTAAGAGTAGGGGTGTTAACCCCGGTGTCCTGGCTAAATTCCCAATCTGGCCCTCAACCATCACGGTCACCTAATAATCCCCAGTTTACAATTGGCTCATTCATCCCCCTCCTCTACCCTGTAACTATTCCCCAGGTCGTTGCTGCAAATGAGAACGTGTTCTCAGTCAACTTACCTGGTAAAATAACGGTAAAATAAATAAATAAAATAAAGGGATCATAGATTTCACCTGGATTCACCTGGTCAGTCTGTCATGGAAAGATCAGGTGTTCCTAATGTTCTGTCCTCTCAGTGTACAGCCAGATGTATACCTCCATCACTCCTGTCCTGTTGTTAATGTGTTAATGGTAGAGATATATGCTAGCTAAGCCCCTCTCACACCCCTACCAGGAGCGCTTTTGTTTTGACTGTCGCTGACAACGTTCAAATCTATTTTGGATATTCTTCCGTAGCCGTGATATTTGTAACGTCTGTTTCCATGCTGTCCTGTGCTGTATGCACGTTAATGTTAAAACTGCTGTACAGTAACATTGTTGCATTGTTTACATTACGTGATGACATTATAACACGATATTGACATTGATCGACTGTATAATATATGGACATCGTCAGTGTTGATCTAATGTTGTGTGCTTGTAGAGACATTAAAGTCTAAGCATGAGGAGAAGTCTGTGTTTGTCACTTCTGTGGCCCACACGGGTAGATGAATGCGTGCATGCAGTCAGTGGTGGAAAAAGTAGCCAATTGTCATACCTGAGTAAAATGTAAGATGCCTTAATTGAAAATGAAAATTCACCCAGTAAAATACTACTTGAGTAAAAGTATTTACTTGAGTAAAAGTATATAAAAATAGTTGGTTTTAAATATACTTAAGTATCAAAACTAAAAGTATAAATCATTTCTAATTCCTTATATTAAGCAAATTTATGGATAGCCAGGGACACACTCCAATACTCAGACATAATTTACAGACAGTCAGGGGTACACTCCAACACTCAGTCATCACTTACAGATAGTCAGGGACACACTCCAACACTCAGTCATCACTTACAGATAGTCAGGGACACACTCCAACACTCAGTCATAATTTACAGACAGTCAGGGGTACACTCCAACACTCAGTCATCATTTACAGATAGTCAGGGGCACACTCCAACACTCAGACATCATTTACAGATAGTCAGGGACACACTCCAACACTCAGACATAATTTACAGATAGTCAGGGGCACACTCCAACACTCAGACATAATTTACAGATAGTCAGGGGCACACTCCAACACTCAGTCATCATTTACAGATAGTCAGGGGCACACTCCAACACTCAGACATCATTTACAGATAGTCAGGGGCACACTCCAACACTCAGACATCATTTACAGATAGTCAGGGACACACTCCAACACTCAGACATAATTTACAGATAGTCAGGGGCACACTCCAACACTCAGACATAATTTACAGATAGTCAGGGGCACACTCCAACACTCAGTCATCATTTACAGATAGTCAGGGGCACACTCCAACACTCAGACATCATTTACAGATAGTCAGGGGCACACTCCAACACTCAGTCATCATTTACAGATAGTCAGGGGCACACTCCAACACTCAGTCATCATTTACAGATAGTCAGGGGCACACTCCAACACTCAGTCATCATTTACAGATAGTCAGGGGCACACTCCAACACTCAGACATAATTTACAAACTAAGCATTTGTGTTTAGTGAGTCCTCCAGATCAGAGGCAGTTGGGATGAGCAGGGATGTTCTCTTGATGAGTGTGAATTTGATAATTTTCCTGTCCTGCTAAGCATTGAAAATGTAATGAGTACTTTTGGGTGTCAGGGAAGATGTGTTGGGTAAAAAGTACATTATTTTCTTCAGGACTGTAGTAAAGTAAAAGTAGAAGTTACTTAAGTAGTACTTTCAAGTATTTTTACTTAAGTACTTCATACCACTGCATGCAGGGTGTGTGTATTGTGGATGAGAGGGAGACATCCTTGCATGATGTAGCCCCCTGGTTCTGTGTGTGTTTGTGTGTATATGTGTGTGTGTGTGTATGTGTGTGACCATGTGTGTATAATGAACACAACAAGGAGAGCCAGGAGCAGAGTGTGTGTTAGAGTGTGATGTGTGTGACTGTGTGTGTTGAATTATTTATACTGAGGGAGGAAGGGGAGGTGGCAGGGCTTTGTTTAAACTAGAATTCTCTCTGGACTCACAGGTCCTATCCTACGGTTAGTACTGTACACCCTGTTGTAGGCTCTTACCGCTACACAGCCACAGCCAATGTAGACATTGTAGTCCATCAGTGTGTTGGCTACACATTGGACTTCATGTACATCTCTGTTGTGTGTGATACAGATAGACACGCCATCTGTATCTCCACACTACTACCCTTTACAGCATTCTACTAATAAACTATTGTCCTAACAAATGAATAAAGCTGTTTCATGTTTGGGTGAAACCCAAATGGCTACGCCTGAGTAAGTGAACACAGCTAAGTCTGAGTGTGAACCGTGCCTCCTGACCTGGTTACTGAATGTCTCCAACCTCCAACCCAAATGAGCAGCATGTGATTCTGTTGTGCCCAGTGAGTCCCTAGTCCATAGGTCGTCCTCTCTGTCTGTCTCTCCGTCTGTCCACACACAGACCACGTCCCGCGCACACTTCCACTCCACACAGCCCCATCTCTCACTCCATACTGTAGACACGTAACACACACATTATACACACTGCACCCCTCACACTCCACTTACCCTCACACCTGCCCTGGGGGTATCTGCCAATACCATAACATCCCGAACATTGATCCTTGAATGCAACTCATTGATCTTCAAAGTGTTTTTTGCAACACCTCTGAATGTTTGATCCTGCTGAACACACCCCAGGTCAACAACTGGCAACCACAGTAGTAGTTTCATCTCCTCCACAGTGTTTGACTAGAAGTCTCTCTCCTGTTCACTGTTAGTTCTACTGTATGTTCTCTTTGGCTCTCCAGCCGGCCCAATTTCAGCCATTTATCCTATACTTTGTAATCAGCACCACAATTATAACGCAGAAATACGCAGTGATTGCCGTTCCATGTGTATTTTGGAAGGTTCCGATAAGCCAAAAACAATAGCAGTCCAAACAGAACGACCGTTGGGTGGACTTAAAGTATCCGTGGCCGCCCGCAAGGAGGTTGTAGCTGCTTTGAAGAGTCTGGTCCCAAATTACAGCCCTGCCATAATGAAGTATTACTGTGCAATTACCAGACAGAGCATGGAAACGAGCTGTGTTTCTCTCTCTGTCGGACACAGGGGTGAAACGGGAGGCAACGGGAGGTTGGGAGAGGGAAAGTGTCGACAGCACCAAGAGGGTGCATGTGTATCAGCTATGCTTCGTACCCTTCTCTATGGATATACATCTTGCATGTGCCTACTACAATCTGATGGTAAAGAAGGTGTGTGTATGAGTGTCCAGCCAGCCAGCTGTGAAAAAGTCTGCGCACAAAAACACACTGTGAAAGAACAGGCCTGTTTGGCTGTGGGCTGCATCGCCCTCACCTGAGGAGTCTATGGCCTTGTGAATAATCCAACAGACAGGCCCTCATACATAATGTAGCAGCACACACATGCTGCCCCCTCCATCCCTCACTGCACACTGTGCGCTGGCACCACCACCCACCTCTGCACTAACAAGGCCTGATCTATTTTTCATCAACACCCGGTGCCTGGCCAGCCCCTTTACACATGCAGGGGGGCTGGTATTTCAGGAATGCAGGTTGTCTGGGGGTTTAAAAGTTTCACTAAGAAGGCAGCCAAGGTGTGTCTTACTCCTCCTCTCTTCCTGTTCCTTCCTGGTGACCAAACTTTTTATAGTCCCGTACCCCTTCAAACATTCAACCTCCAGCTGCGTACCCCCTTCTAGCACCAGGGTCAGCACACTCTCACGTGTTGTTTTTTGCCATCATTGTAAGCCTGCCACACACACACTAAACAATAAATTTATTAAACATAAGAATGAGTGTGAGTTTTTGTCACAACCCGGCTCGTGGGAAGTGACAAAGAGCTCTTATAGGACCAGGGCACAAATAATAATAGAATAATAATCAATAATTTTGCTCTTTATTTAGCCATCTTACATTAAAAAAAATATTTGTTCATCGAAAATTGTGAATAACTCACCACAGGTTAACCTGTCTAGGATCAGCGTGGCGCTAGCGGCACACCCCCCCCCCCCCCACTGAAAAACCAGTGCCGCGAAATTCAAAAAAAATATTTTTTTAAAATATTTAACTTTCACACATTAAAGTCCAATACAGCTAATGAAAGACACAGATCTTATGAATCCAGTCAACATTTCCGATTTTTAAAATGTTTTACAGGGAAGACACAATATGTAAAGATGTACATCTATTACCTAAAAACACATTAGCATATTCCACCATCTTTTATTTGTCCACCAACACCAGTAGCCATCACCAATTCGGCTAAACTAAGATATTTATAGCCCCTAACCAACAAAAAAACTCATTAGATGACAGTCTGATAACATATTTATGGTATGGGATAGGTTTTGTTAGAAAAAAGTGCATATTTCAGGTATATGGCATAGTTTACAATTGCACCCACCATCACAAATGGACTAGAATAATTACAATGAGCAACGTGTTTACCTAACTACTAATCATCAAACATTTCGTAAAAATACACAGCATACACGAATCGAAAGACACAGATCCTGTGAATACAGACAATATTTCAGATTTTCTAAGTGTCTTACAGCGAAAACACAATAAATCGTTATATTAGCGTAGCACATAGCACATAGCAGCCCAGCATTGATTCTAGCCAAAGTGAGCGATAAAAGTCAACATCGCCAAAAGATATTAATTTTTTCACTAACCTTCTCAGAATTCTTCCGATGACACTCCTGTAACATCACATTACAACATGCATATACAGTTTGATCGAAAATGTTTATATTTAGCCACCAAAATCATGGTTAGACAATGTGAAATGTAGACAAGCTGGTAAAGAAAACGTCCTTGCGCCACTTAGACAGTGATCTACTCTTATACATAAATACTCATAAACGTGACTAAAAAATATAGGGTGGACAGGGATTGATAGACAATTTAATTCTTAATACAATTGCGTTATTACATTTTTTAATTTATCCTTACTTTTCAATACAGTTTGCGCCAAGCGAAGCTACGTCAAAAAACATGGCGTCCTAAGCCACTAAAATGTTTCGACAGAAACACGATTTATCATAATAAAAATGTCCTACCTTGAGCTGTTCTTCCATCAGTATCTTGGGCAAAGGATCCTTTCTTGGGAGAAATCGTCTTTTGGTGGAAAGCTGTCCTCTTGCCATGTGGAAATGTCAACTACGTTCGGGATGAACTGAAAAGCGTTCCCAACTTTTCACATCGTTGCAAAAATAAATGTCCCAAAATCGCACTAAACGGATATAAATTGCTATAAAACGCTTTAAATTAACTACTTTGTGATGTTTGTAACTCCTATAACGAGTGAAAAGATGACCGGAGAAATATAACAGGCTAAACTAATGCTTGGAACAGGAGAGGGTCGGTGTCTTCCACGCGCGTTACGCAGCAAGAAAAGACTTGCTAGCTAAAGGTTTTTTTCATTTGTAGTGCCTGTGAACGAGCAATCGAGCCCGTTGGAATCGTCATCACGTAAAGGCATCCAGGGGAAGACGTAAGAAGTGTCCGTATAGTCATAGCAACGACAGTGCCCGTTTAAATGACTTCAGAAAAGTGGCCAACGTTTCTCAAATCTGACTCCATGTCAGGGAAATTGCTGTAGAATGGGCTCTGTTCCACTTAGAGACAAAATTTCAACTCCTATAGAAACTATAGACTGTTTTCTATCCAATAATAATAATAATATGCATATTGTACGATCAAGGATTTTGTGGGAAGCCGTTTAAAAAATTAGCCACATTAGCATAAATAGTCTAAACAGCGCCCCCATCCCCAACAGGTTAATGAGAAGGTTGTGCTTGAAAGGATGCACATAACTGCAATGTTGGTTGTATTGGAGAGAGTCTAAGTCTTAAATAACTTTCCACACACAGTCTGTGCCTGTATTTAGTTTTCATGCTAGTGAAGGCCGAGAATCCACTCTCACATAGGTACGTGGTTGCAAAGGGCATCAGTGTCTTAACAGAGCGATTTGCCAAGGCAGGATACTCTGAGCGCAGCCCAATCCAGAAATCTGGCAGTGGCTTCTGATTTAAATTCATTTTTCACAGAACCGCTTGTTGCAATTTCGATGAGGCTCTCTTGTTCAGATATCGGTAAGTGGGACTGGAGGCAGGGCATGAAAGGGATAACGAATCCAGTTGTTTGTGTCATCCGTTTTGGGAAAGTACCTGCGTAATTGCGCACCCAACTCACTCAGGTGCTTCGCTATATCAAATTTGGCATTGTCCGTAAGATTGAGTTCATTTTCACACAAAAAATCATACAATGATGGAAAGACCTGTGTGTTTCCTTGTTAACTTTTTGGGGATAGGGGGCAGCATTTTCACTTTTGGATGAATAGCGTGCCCAGAGTGAACTGCGTCCTACTCTGTCCCAGATGCTAATATATGCATATTATTATTATTATTATTGGATAGAAAACACTCTGAAGTTTCTAAAACTGTTTGAATGATGTCTGTGAGTATAACAGAACTCATGGCAGGTGAAAACCTGAGAAGAATCCAACCAGGAAGTGGGATATCTGAGGTTGGTCGATTTTCAAATCAGCCCCTATTGAATGCACAGTAGGATATGGATCTGTTTGCACTTCCTACGGCTTCCACTAGATGTCAACAGCCTGTAGAACCTTGAATGAGGCTTCTACTGTGATGTGGAGCCAGATGGGAGCTGTTTGAGTCAGTGGTCTGGCAGAGAGCCAGGTCCTGGTCATGCGCATTTCACATGATAGTGACCTGCGTTCCATTGCTTCTCTACAGACAAAGGAATTCTCCGGTTGGAATGTTATTGAATATTTATGATAACAACCATCCTAAAGATTGATTCTATACTTAGTTTGATAAGTTTCTTCGACCTGTAATATAACTTTTTGAAGTTTTCGTCCGACGTTCGGCTGGACCTGCACAAGCGTTTGGATATGTGTACTAAACGTGCTAACAAAAGTAGCTACTTGGACATAAATGATGGACATTATCGAACAAAACAACAATTTATTGTGGAACTAGGATTCCTGGAGTGCATTCTGATGAAGATAATCAAAGGTAAGGGAATTTTATAATGTAATTTCTGATTTCTGTTGACTCTAACATGGCGGATTTATAATTTTTTTATTCTGTGCCCCGTCTCAGATTATTGCATGGTATGCTTTTTCCGTAAAGTTTTTTTGAAATCTGACACAGTGGTTGCATTAAGAACAAGTGTATCTTTAACCTGTCTAGGATCAGCGTGGCGCTAGCGGCACACCCCCCCCCCCCCCACTGAAAAACCAGTGCCGCGAAATTCAAAAAAAATATTTTTTTAAAATATTTAACTTTCACACATTAAAGTCCAATACAGCTAATGAAAGACACAGATCTTATGAATCCAGTCAACATTTCCGATTTTTAAAATGTTTTACAGGGAAGACACAATATGTAAAGATGTACATCTATTACCTAAAAACACATTAGCATAATCCACCATCTTTTATTTGTCCACCAACACCAGTAGCCATCACCAATTCGGCTAAACTAAGATATTTATAGCCCCTAACCAACAAAAAAACTCATTAGATGACAGTCTGATAACATATTTATGGTATGGGATAGGTTTTGTTAGAAAAAAGTGCATATTTCAGGTATATGGCATAGTTTACAATTGCACCCACCATCACAAATGGACTAGAATAATTACAATGAGCAACGTGTTTACCTAACTACTAATCATCAAACATTTCGTAAAAATACACAGCATACACGAATCGAAAGACACAGATCCTGTGAATACAGACAATATTTCAGATTTTCTAAGTGTCTTACAGCGAAAACACAATAAATCGTTATATTAGCTTAGCACATAGCAATTAGCAGCCCAGCATTGATTCTAGCCAAAGTGAGCGATAAAAGTCAACATCGCCAAAAGATATTAATTTTTTCACTAACCTTCTCAGAATTCTTCCGATGACACTCCTGTAACATCACATTACAACATGCATATACAGTTTGATCGAAAATGTTTATATTTAGCCACCAAAATCATGGTTAGACAATGTGAAATGTAGACAAGCTGGTAAAGAAAACGTCCTTGCGCCACTTAGACAGTGATCTACTCTTATACATAAATACTCATAAACGTGACTAAAAAATATAGGGTGGACAGGGATTGATAGACAATTTAATTCTTAATACAATTGCGTTATTACATTTTTTAATTTATCCTTACTTTTCAATACAGTTTGCGCCAAGCGAAGCTACGTCAAAAAACATGGCGTCCTAAGCCACTAAAATGTTTCGACAGAAACACGATTTATCATAATAAAAATGTCCTACCTTGAGCTGTTCTTCCATCAGTATCTTGGGCAAAGGATCCTTTCTTGGGAGAAATCGTCTTTTGGTGGAAAGCTGTCCTCTTGCCATGTGGAAATGTCAACTACGTTCGGGATGAACTGAAAAGCTTGCCCAACTTTTCACATCGTTGCAAAAATAAATGTCCCAAAATCGCACTAAACGGATATAAACTGCTATAAAACGCTTTAAATTAACTACTTTGTGATGTTTGTAACTCCTATAACGAGTGAAAAGATGACCGGAGAAATATAACAGGCTAAACTAACGCTTGGAACAGGAGAGGGTCGGTGTCTTCCACGCGCGTTACGCAGCAAGAAAAGACTTGCTAGCTAAAGGTTTTTTTCATTTGTAGGGCCTGTGAACGAGCAATCGAGCCCGTTGGAATCGTCATCACGTAAAGGCATCCAGGGGAAGACGTAAGAAGTGTCCGTATAGTCATAGCAACGACAGTGCCCGTTTAAATGACTTCAGAAAAGTGGCCAACGTTTCTCAAATCTGACTCCATGTCAGGGAAATTGCTGTAGAATGGGCTCTGTTCCACTTAGAGACAAAATTTCAACTCCTATAGAAACTATAGACTGTTTTCTATCCAATAATAATAATAATATGCATATTGTACGATCAAGGATTTTGTGGGAAGCCGTTTAAAAAATTAGCCACATTAGCATAAATAGTCTAAACAGCGCCCCCATCCCCAACAGGTTAATTCTATGTGAAACATGTATCATCAAAGTTTTTGATGAGTATTTATGTTATTTGACGTGGCTCTCTGCAATTTCTCAGGATTTTTTGGAGGCATTTCTGAACATGGCGCCAATGTAAACTGAGGTTTTTGGATATAAATATGAACTTTATCAAACAAAACATATATGTATTGTGTAACATGAAGTCCTATGAGTGTCATCTGATGAAGATCATCAAAGGTTAGTGATTAATTTTATCTCTATTTCTGCTTTTTGTGACTCCTATCTTTGGCTGGAAAAGTGGCTGTGTGTTTTTTGACTTGGCGGTGATCTAACATAATCTTATGCTGTGCTTTCGCTGTAAAGCATTTTTGAAATCGGACACAATGGGTAGATTAACAAGATGTGTATCTTTCATTTGCTGTATTGGATTTGTTAATGTTTGAAAGTTACATATTTCTAAAAAATATTTTTGAATTTCCCGCGCTGCCTTTTCAGCGGAATGTTGTCGAGGGGTTCCGCTAGCGGAATGCCTGTCTTAGACCTAATGCAGACAGAGAAGAGCTCCAACTTCTTTATCATAGCCTCAATGTTGGCCTGCACATTGAATATATTTGCGGAGAATCCCTGTAATCCTAGGAGTCAAAGATAGGAGTCACAAAAAGCAGAAATAGAGATAAAATTAATTAAGTTGGCATGTTTTGTTTCCAAATGTCTGTGCTAGAGGGGGTACGCAGCTGGAGGTTGAATGTTTGAAGGGGTACGGGACTATAAAACATTTGGCAACCACTGCACTAAAGTAATACTGCAAAAAATGAAATTAACTTCCTGTCCTGTTTGCGGCAAACACATCTCTGAGTACCACTCTTCATATTTTCAAGCATGGTGGTGGCTGCATCATGTTATGGGTATTCTTGTCATCGGCAAAGACTAGAGAGTTATTTAGGATAAAAAGTAACGTAATAGAGCTACGCACAGGCAAAATCGGGGGGTTATGGGTTAAATACTTATCTAATCAAGATATATTAGTGTTGATTTTTCATATACAGTACCAGTCAAAAGTTTGGACACACGTATTCATTCCAGGTTTATCTTTATTTTGACAAGTTTCTGAATTGTAGAATTTTAGCGAAGACATCAAAACTTTGAAATAACACGTATGAAATCATGTAGTAACCAAACAAATGTTAAACAAATCAAAATATATTTTATATTTGAGATTCTTCAAAGTAGCCACCCTTTGCCTTGATAACAGCTTTGCACACTTTTGGCAAACTCCCAACCAGCTTCATGAGGTAGTCACCTGGAATGCATTTCAATTGGTCTCATGAATCCAAATTAGAGATTTTTGGTTCCAACCGCCATGTCTTTGTGAGACGCAGAGTAGGTGAGCAGATGATCTCCGCATTTGTGGTTCCCACCGTGAAGCATGGAGGAGGAGGTGTGATGGGGTGGTTTGCTGGTAACACTGTCAGTGATTTATTTAGAATTCAAGGCACACTTGACCAGCATGGCAACCACAGCATTATGCAGCGATATGCCATTCCGTCTGGTTTGCACTTAGTGGGACTATCATTTGTTTTTCAACAGGACAATGACCCAACACACCTCCAGGCTGTGTGAGGGATATTTGACCAAGAAAGAGAGTGTTGGAGTGCTGCATCAGATGACCTGGCCTCCACAATCACCCGACCTCAACCCAATTGAGATGGTTTGGGATGAGTTGCACCGGAATAGCAGCCAACAAGTGCTCAACATATGTGGGAACTCCTTCAAGACTGTTGGAAAAACATTCCAGGTGAAGCTGGTTGAGAATATGCAAAGGGTGGCTACTTTGAAGAATCTGAAACACATTTTTGGTTACTACATGATTCCATATGTGTTATTTCATAATTTTGATATCTTCACTATTATTTGAATGAGTAAGTGTGCCCAAACTTTTGACTGGTTCGGTGCATATAGGTGGGGCTAAAGTGGCTAGGCAACTGGATAGATAATAAAAAATGTAGCAGCAGCAGTATGTGATGAATCAAAAGAGTTGTGCATAGAGGGTCAACACAGATAGTTTGGGTAGCATTTTGGTCAACTATCGTAGTCTTATGGCTTGGGGGTAGAAGCTGTTCAGGGTCCTGTTGATTCCAGACTTGGTGCATTGGTATTGCTTGTGGTGCGGTAGCAGAGAGAACAGTCTATGACTTCGGTGGCTTCGGTGGCTGGAGTCTTTGACAATTGTTAGGGCCTTCCACTGACACTGCCTGGTATAGAGATCCTGGATGGCAGGGAGCTCGGCCCCATTCATTTACTCAGACCTGTAGTGCTTGCTAGTGTATAGCTAATAGCTCCAAGTCTTTGACACAGAGCTGTTGGCTAGTGTGCTGACTGTCATAGCTGTTTTGCTAGCGTGCTAACAGAGGTGGGGTCAGGACCCTCAGCGAGCCACGGGCCGGTGCCCTAAATGAGAACCATGCCCCATTCAGGGACGCGAGTCGGAGAGAGCAGGGTCAGCAGCTGGTGGAGGATATGGCAATCATTTATAAAAATATGCTTTCTCAAGCCCACGAAAACAAAAAGGGCCCAAACCCAGCAGCTGGGAAGGGTTGGAAGTAGCCCCAAGGCTGGCAAGTCCCCCTCCAGATGGGGAGGTTAGACCGGGGCTAGCCAGGCTGCTCCACTTAAACTTCCGATTCCCATTAAGGAGCCCAAGATTGCAGGGGAAGGGGAGAGGAAGAAAAGCAAGGAGCATGACTGCTCTGTTTTTCACCCCGCTTAATCAAATAAAGCAGGAAGCTTCCGAGACGGAAGACTTGTGTTTATTTATATTTACGAATACACTCCTCCCCCTCCAACTTAACTTTTATTTATTTTCAAAATTTGTATTTTCTCTCTCAGATATTCTCTGGAATTTTAAGCCTTTTTTATGCTTGTCGTATATATGTCCACTGATGAAGCTGAGAATGTCCTAATACGTCACTTTTAGTCATGTTTTTCTTCTCTGTAAGTGTTCCATTGTTTTAAATTGAGCCACAGGGAAATTTAGAAAGAGCCCCACATCCGCTGTACTGAGAGTGATCTGCAAAAGCAGGTCAATTTGTTCTAATACGGGTTGTTGGATGAAATGGCCACATGGAACAGGCTTTAAATATGAATTGATGACCCTCTTTTCCCTCGCGCTGATCAAACACACACACATACAGTGAATTTAGGAACGTTTTCAGACCTCTTTACTTTTTTCACATTTTGTTACGTTACAGCCTTATTCTAAAATGTATTAAATAATTTTTTCCCCTCATCAATCTACACACAATACCCCGTAATGAATAAGCAAAATGTTTTTTTATTAAAAATAAAAACTAAAATATCACATTTACATAAGTATTCAGACCCTGTACTAAGTACTTTGTTGAAGCACCTTTGGCAGCGATTAGAGCCTCGTGTCTTCTTGGGTATGACGCTACAAGCTTGGCACACCTGTATTTAGAGTTTCTTCCATTCTTCTCTGCCAGATCCTCTTGTGCTCTGTCAGGTTGGATGGGTGTGTCGCTGGACAGCTACTTTCACGTCTCAAGAGATGTTCCGGCTCTGGCTGGGCTACTCAAGGACATTCAGAGACTTGACCCGAAGCCATTCCTTTGTTGTCTTGGCTGTGTGCTTAGGGTTGTTGTCCTGTTGGAAGGTGAACCTTCGCCCCAGTCTGAGGTCCTGAGCGCTCTGGAGCAGGTTTTTATCAAGGATCTCGCTGTACTTAGCTCTGTTCATCTTTCCCTCGATCCAGACTAGTCTCCAAGTCCCTGCTGCTGAAAAACTTCCCCACAGCATGATGTATATATATATATATGTATATTTTATATATGATGCCATTTTATATATATATATGTGTATATGTGTATATATGTGTGTGTATGTGTATATATATATAGAGTATGTATTTGGCTAAGGTGTATGTAAACTTCCGACTTCAACTATATAGTTGAAGTCGGAAGTTTACATACACCTTAGCCAAATACATACTAAATAAAGTCGTGATCCTAACTGACCTAAGAGGGAATTTTTACTAGTATTATTTGTATTATTAGTATGTATTTGGCTAAGGTGTATGTAAACTTCCGACTTCAACTATATATATAGTTGAAGTCGGAAGTTTACATACACCTTAGCCAAATACATACTAATAATACAAATAATACTAGTAAAAAATCCCTCTTAGGTCAGTTAGGATCACGACTTTATTTTAAGAATGTGACATGATAGTAGAGAGAATTATTTATTTCAGCTTTTGTTTCTTTTATCACATTCCCAGTGGGTCAGAAGTGTACATACACTAAATTAGTATTTGATAGCATTGCCTTTAAATTGTATAACTTAGGTCAAACGTTTCGGGTAGCCTTCCACAAGCTTTCCACAATAAGTTGGATGAATTTTGGCCCATTCCTCCTGACAGAGCTGGTGTAACTGAGTCAGTTTTGTAGACCTCCTTGCTCGCACACGCTTTTTCAGTTCGGCCCACATATTTTCTATGGGATTGAGGTCAGGGCTTTGTGATGGCCACTCCAATACCTTGACTTTGTTGTCCTTAATCCATTTTGCCAGAACTTTGGAAGTATGCTTGGGGTCACCCATTTGCGACCAAGCTTTAACTTCCTGATTGATGTCTTGAGATGTTGCTTCAATATATCCACATAACTTTCCAGCCTCATGATGCCATCTATTTTGTGAAGTGCACCAGTCCCTCCTGCAGCAAAGCACCCCAACAACATGATGCTGCCATTTCACATTCTTAAAATAAAGTGGTGATCCTAACTGACCTAAGACAGGGATTTTTTACTAGGATTAAATGTCAGGAATGGTGAAAAACTGAGTTTAAATGTATTTGGCTAAGGTGTTGCCATTTCACATTCTTAAAATAAAGTGGTGATCCTAACTGACCTAAGACAGGGATTTTTTACTAGGATTAAATGTCAGGAATGGTGAAAAACTGAGTTTAAATGTATTTGGCTAAGGTGTATTTAAACTTCCGACTTCAACTGTGTGTATATACACATACACACATACATACATACCCACATATATAAATATACATACGTGTGTGTGTGTGTGTGTGTGTGTGTGTGTGTGTGTGTGTGTGTGTGTGTGTGTGTGTATATATATTAGTGTATATATATATATATTAGCATGCATACAAACATACACACACACCTTTTTAAAATATATGTTCCTTTATTATTTTCCGCTAACCCTACTACCCTGGAGTAAACTAGTGAACAGCAACTCTTAGGCTTCTACTTCCAGCTTATACATCCAGTATACATTTTGTGGACACTAACTATTTTACAATAGTTATATCCTGTTTGTTTTTAGTCCTGTCCTCCTTCTACCCTCACCCTCTCCCATCTATCTCTGATGTCCATCAAGTTTGATTTATATTTGCCATATATTTTTAGCTGTGCTCTTTCACAAAAGCTCCGGTCCTATATACATCCTACAGACACCGTATATTCTACTTTGGTTGTCTTATTAGTCCCACCCTTCAGCTCCACTACCCTTCCCAACTATCTCTTAACACCATCCATATTGGATTTCTATTTGCCATATATTTTTCACAAAAGTTCTGAACCTTTCTATTCTCATAGTTTCTACAGATTGTGAATTAAAGATTTAAAAAACAGCTAAAACTTTTATTATATTATTGATTATTGACTATGACTTTTCAAGTCAACCAGCAGTGCTATTTGCAGAGTTAGCTCCAGTTAAATGTTGCAATTCTTCGGCCATTCCTGAACCTGTGAGCGAAAACAAGTTTCATATGGACAGTACCAGAACAAACTTTCTAATGACTGTCTCTTTGCAGCAGAGCTGGGAAGGTTGTATCCTCCATATATATAACATTCTATTGGTTGCAAGAATTTCGTATAATAATTCAATTGAAAAATTCACATTTTTGAATCCGTCGTCGTTTTGCGTATCAATTCATAAAACGTGCCGTGGAATCGGTACATCGAAAATCTCTTCTCAACTATTTTAAAACTATTTTAAAGTCTGTATGGCACAGCTGTCAATTTTTTGGGATCCTTAAATGAAACTGGTATATTTTTAAATTATCACAACAGGCAAGTTTCTCCCTGCCCCCAGGCCCTTCTCCCCTGATTGCTCAGTTTGGCCGGGCGGTCAGCTTTAGGAAGAGTCTTGGTGGTTCCAAACTTCTTCCGTTTAAGAATGATGGAGGCCACTGTGTTCTTGGGGACCTTCAATGCTGCAGAAATGTTTTGGCACCCTTTCCCAGATCTGTGCCTCGACACAATCCTGTCTCGGAGCTCTACCAACGATTCCTTCGACCTCATGACTTGATTTTTGCTCTGACATGCACTGTCAACTGTGGGACCTTATATAGATTGGTGTGTGTGCCTAACCAAATCATGTCCAATTAATTGAATTTACCAACGGTGGACTCCAAGTTGTAGAAACATCTCAAGGATGATCAATGGAAACAGGATGCACCTGAGGTCAATTCCGAGTCTCATAGCAAAGGGTCTGAATACTTATGTAAATAAACTATTTCTGTTTTTTTATTTTTAATACATTTACAAACATTTCTAAAAACCCTTTTTCACTTTATCATTATGCAGTGTTTATTTAATCAATTTTAGAATAAGGCTCTAATGTAACAAAATGTTGAAAAAGTCAAGGGGTCTGAATACTTTACGAATGCACTTTATATACAGTGGGGAGAAGAAGTATTTGATACACTGCCCGATTTTTCAGGTTTTCCTACTTACAAAGCATGTAGAGGTCTGTAATGTTTTATCATAGGTACACTTCAACTGTGAGAGACGGAATCTAAAACAAAAATCCAGAAAATCACATTGTATGATTTTTAAGTAATTAATTTGCATTTTATTGCATGACATAAGTATTTGATACATCAGAAAAGCAGAACTTAATATTTGGTACAGAAACCTTTGTTTGCAATTACAGATATCATACGTCTCCTGTAGTTCTTGACCACGTTTGCACACACTGCAGCAGGGATTTTGGCCCACTCCTCCATACAGACCTTCTCCAGATCCTTCAGGTTTCGGGGCTGTCGCTGGGCAATACGGACTTTCAGCTCCCTCCAAAGATTTTCTATTGGGTTCAGGTCTGGAGACTGGCTAGGCCACTCCAAGACCTTGAGATGCTTCTTACGGAGCCACTCCTTAGTTGCCCTGGCTGTGTGTTTCGGGTCGTTGTCATGCTGGAAGACCCAGCCACAACCCATCTTCAATGCTCTTACTGAGGGAAGGAGGTTGTTGGCCAAGATCTCGCGAAACATGGCCCCATCCATCCTCCCCTCAATACGGTGCAGTCGTCCTGTCCCTTTTGCAGAAAAGCATCCCCAAAGAATGATGTTTCCATCTCCATGCTTCACGGTTGGGATGGTGTTCTTGGGGTTGTACTCATCCTTCTTCTTCCTCCAAACACGGCGAATGGAGTTTAGACCAATAAGCTCTATTTTTGTCTCATCAGACCACATGACCTTCTCCCATTCCTCCTCTATTTCATCCAGAGGAAACTTCAGACGGGCAAACTTCAGACGGGCCTGGACATGCGCTGGCTTGAGCAGGGGGACCTTGCGTGCGCTGCAGGATTTTAATCTATGACGGCGTAGTGTGTTACTAATGGTTTCTTTGAGACTGTGGTCCCAGCTCTCTTCAGGTCATTGACCAGGTCTTGCCGTGTAGTTCTGGGCTGATCCCTCACCTTCCTCATGATCATTGATGCCCCACGAGGTGAGATCTTGCATGGAGCCCCAGACCGAGGGTGATTGACCGCCATCTTGAACTTATTCCATTTTCTAATAATTGCGCCAACAGTTGTTGCCTTCTCACCAAGCTGCTTGTCTATTGTCCTGTAGCCCATCCCAGCCTTGTGCAGGTCTACAATTTTATCCCTGATGTCCTTACACAGCTCTCTGGTCTTGGCCATTGTGGAGAGGTTGGAGTCTGTTTGATTGAGTGTGTGGACGGTTGTCTTTTATACAGGTAACGAGTTCAAACAGGTGCAGTTATTACAGGTAATGAGTGGAGAACAGGAGGGCTTCTTAAAGAAAAACTAACAGGTCTGTGAGAGCCGGAATTCTTACTGGTTGGTAGGTGATCAAATACTTATGTCATGCAATAAAATGCTAATTAATTACTTAAAAATCATACAATGTGATTTTCTGGATTTTTGTTTTAGATTCCGTCTCTCACATTGAAGTGTAGCTATGATAAAAAATTACAGACCTCTACATGCTTTGTAAGTAGGAAAACCTGCAAAATCGGCAGTGTGTCAAATACTTGTTCTCCCCACTGTACCATATACACACACACGTCACACAGACCTGGTGTGCGTATTGTGTTACTACAGAAGGTTAAATTATTCGATTATATGGTGAAAAAGCGTTTCTAAAGCGTTTCAGAGGCTGTCCAGGATTGGTCTTCAAGTGAAAAAAACGGAGCTGTTTCGCACAGCACTGGGAACAGACTGGCAATCTAATACAGATCTAATGTGAGCCATTGCCAAGAGAGAATCTCCATCATACACAGAGCAGGCTGACATAGAAGGGGCAGGTTTCCCTCATCTTGCAACCTCTTTTCCAGAGTTAGATCATTAGATCATTATAGAGAGAGGCTCCTTTAATGTTTACTATTAGTATGAAGTTGTGGTGTGTGTTGCCATGTTAAACCCATGTATGTGATAGGGTTTCATCCCACCACGAATCCCTATTGCAATAACAAACCATGTGGAAGAGGTAGAAAGTGCATTGAGCCCTGAGCCAAACCCCCTTCACTTCCTATACAAGCCCTTGGCTTAGGGAGTACAACAATTTTCCAACTTTTATTGGAATATGAAAACCCTAGAATAAATATTCCTCAGACATCCTAATGTAAAAATCATATGTATGGCCTTTTGAAAGTAAAGGAATTGGTATTTGTGGTCTATGGGAGGATGATATTATACCCACATTATATTGTTGAAAAATGTAATTGTGAGCTAGATTATAGGTTTGGATACCAAAGCGGATGTACACTTTCAGATATTGACATCAAAGTTTTTAAAGGTATATGAAAACATTCCTATTTGATATAGTTAGACGGAAGACGCCATAGAGCTCACATCATGTTATGAAACACGAGCGCTGGTCTTAATTTGAACAAAGGACCACTTTCTTGATAAGCCCGCACTGTGGTGGCATGTCTTGGTTTATCAATGATGTTATTGTGAAAAGTGACAGCTTAATTTCCCCAACTCTCTTTTTCTCTCTTTCCCTCTCTCTGTCTGCCCCTCTCTGTCTGCCCCTGTCTGTCTCCCCCTCTCTGTTTGCCCCCCTCTGTCTGCCCCTCTCTATCTCTCTCTCTGTCTCTCTGTCTGTACGTCTCTCTCTCTGTCTGTCTCTCTCTGTTTCTCTCTCTCTCTCTGTCTCTCTGTCTGTCTCTCTCTCTCTCTCTGTATGTCTGTCTCTCTCTCTATCTGTCTGTCTTTCTCTCTGTCTGTCTCTCTGTTTCTGTCTGTCTTTCTCTGTCTCTGTCTCTCTCTCGCTCTCTGTCTCCTGTCTCTCTCTTTCTGTCGCTCTCTCTCTGTCCTCTGTCTCTCTCTCTGCCTGTATCTTGACTAAGTCTCACTATTTGTGTGAGCTCACTCTGTCATCACCTCGGCCGGCAGCAGTCTGTGTGGGTGAGGGTGTGTGTCTTGTGACAGCAGCAGTAGACACAGTGAGGTAATCCAACCCTAGCACGGCGGCCCTCCCCCTCCAGCCCTCTGGGCCTGCTATCCACTGCTCCCAGGGTCAAAGTTCATGACCTCTAGGATCTGGTGAGGTCAGTGTCCCAGGGCTCTGCTTCTCTCCCGGAACACTCCTGCTGCCCAACCCTCCCAGACATTACTGGCCCATTAGGGGAGGAAATTGAAAACATGGACCCACCCCCTACACACACACACACACACACACACAATGGGGGCAGCCGGCGGACGCCATTTGTAGGGTCTAATTGTAGTGTAATTAAGATGTAGCTGAGGGGGTGAGAAGGGTTGAAGGGTGAGACTCTGACAGGAAGGGAGAGCATGATGTTGATGAGAGGTCAGCGAGAGGGACGTCTAGCGCCACTCCAAGCTTCCGACAGAACAGTCCCCCAGGAGTGTGTTTGTTGTTGTCACTTGGGTTCAGAAAAGTAGCAGACATTTGCCCTCTTTTGTACTGCACAGATGACTCTAGTATTTAGTGAATTTCTGGGGGAAAAACAAATCATTTTTCAACTAGTTACTTTTACATGCATTTCTACACATCACCATGGATGTTCTGCAATCATTTCAGACATTACAACAAGAATGAAAACAGCTTTTCTGACCCTGGAGTTTTTAAGAAATCTGGTTCGCAATTTAGTTCGCAATTTGGCCATCACTTTAGATTAGTCCTACCCGTGCTTGTTAAACTACAGCCCGGTCTCTCCTCTCAGCCCTGTAACATTAGATCCCAGGGTCCGGGACATGGAGTGTACATGTGTATAAAACACAATTTCCCAAATAACACCCTATTCCCTATATAGTGCACTACTTTTGTAAATTGCATGTACACTGTATATTACTTTTGACCAAGGGCTTTACTCAATAGTATATAGGGAATAGGGTGCCATTTGGGATGCAGTGTGCTCTCACATCTAATGAAGGAAAGCAGCCTCCCCCTGTTCATTAGCCCCAGCCTTATTGAGTTAGTTAGAGCCCTAAACCTCTTCCCTAACTTCTAGCTGCTATTCCCTTCCCTGGGCTGTCTCATTCCCCTGACTGGCCTACTACTGACACTGAGAGGCTGCTCACTGACACTTACCCTCCACCCACCTAAAGCCTGTCTCTCTCTCTTTCTCTCTCCCTCTCTCCATCTCCCTCCTACTCTCTCCCTCCCTCCATAGGAGAAACACATATTCACAATTAGAGAGTTAGTCACAGGAGTCTGACATGGTGGACCAGGTCAGGTCTCTGTAGTGACATGGTGGACCAGGTCAGGTCTCTGTAGTGACATGGTGGACCAGGTCAGGTCTCTGTAGTGACATGGTAGACCAGGTCAGGTCTCTGTAGTGACATGATGGACCAGGTCAGGTCTCTGTAGTGACATGGTAGACCAGGTCAGGTCTCTGTAGTGACATTGTGGACCAGGTCAGGTCTCTGTAGTGACATGGTGGACCAGGTCAGGTCTCTGTAGTGACATGGTAGACCAGGTCAGGTGTCTGTAGTGACATGGTGGACCAGGTCAGGTCTCTGTAGTGACATGGTGGACCAGGTCAGGTCTCTGTAGTGACATGGTGGACCAGGTCAGGTCTCTGTAGTGACATGGTGGACCAGGTCAGGTCTCTGTAGTGACATGGTGGACCAGGTCAGGTCTCTGTAGTGACATGGTGGACCAGGTCAGGTCTCTGTAGTGACATGGTGGACCAGGTCAGGTCTCTGTAGTGACATGGTGGACCAGGTCAGGTCTCTGTAGTGACATGGTGGACCAGGTCAGGTCTCTGTAGTGACATGGTGGACCAGGTCAGGTCTCTGTAGTGACATGGTAGACCAGGTCAGGTCTCTGTAGTGACATGGGGGACCAGGTCAGGTCTCTGTAGTGACATGGTGGACCACGTCAGGTCTCTGTAGTGACATGGTGGACCAGGTCAGGTCTCTGTAGTGACATGGTGGACCAGGTCAGGTCTCTGTAGTGACATGGTGGACCAGGTCAGGTCTCTGTAGTGACATGGTAGACCAGGTCAGGTCTCTGTAGTGACATGGTGGACCAGGTCAGGTCTCTGTAGTGACATGGTGGACCAGGTCAGGTCTCTGTAGTGACATGGTGGACCAGGTCAGGTCTCTGTAGTGACATGATGGACCAGGTCAGGTCTCTGTAGTGACATGGTGGACCAGGTCAGGTCTCTGTAGTGACATGGTGGACCAGGTCAGGTCTCTGTAGTGACATGGTAGACCAGGTCAGGTCTCTGTAGTGACATGGTGGACCAGGTCAGGTCTCTGTAGTGACATGGTGGACCAGGTCAGGTCTCTGTAGTGACATGGTGGACCAGGTCAGGTCTCTGTAGTGACATGGTAGACCAGGTCAGGTCTCTGTAGTGACATGGTGGACCAGGTCAGGTCTCTGTAGTGACATGGTAGACCAGGTCAGGTCTCTGTAGTGACATGGTGGACCAGGTCAGGTCTCTGTAGTGACATGGTAGACCAGGTCAGGTCTCTGTAGTGACATGGTGGACCAGGTCAGGTCTCTGTAGTGACATGGTGGACCAGGTCAGGTCTCTGTAGTGACATGGTGGACCAGGTCAGGTCTCTGTAGTGACATGGTGGACCAGGTCAGGAGGCTGATGACTACATGACTCATCAGCAATCTGGGCTCTAGTAAAGATCAGAATGATTGAATTTATGTGAAAATTCTGTAAATATATAGATTTTCATAATATGTTTGTTAGTGGTAGGTTTAGAGTAGAAGTGAATGAGAACATTCTGAGAGTGTTAGCTAGAGTCTACAGAAGGTTGTGTCTCAGTCAGTGTTCTCTCTGTGACTCCGTGTAAACAGACACCTATCAACAGCTGGCCACTTGGCTACAGAACAGCCCTGTCTTTATATAGAGAGAAGAACTACTGACCCCACCACACACACACACTTCGAGTCAGGCACGTACACTTACATGACCACACATACATAAACAGCCATAAGCATACATCTGCCTGACCATACAAAAACGCACACCTTGTCCCTTCCGCACGGCTGCCTAGTGTGCCCGCTCCCCTAGAGACAGACTGGGCCGTGTTTACGGCTTTTCCGGAACTTTCACAGGAAGCGAGTGCTTCTCTCCACTTCCAACTTTGTATTTTTGCATCAACACTTGATGGGGTTTATTTGTGCAGGACAACAGCGCTGGAGGATTTATTGCACTGTAATCTAAAGAGAGAGAGACCTACATCCCATAATACAACGGTCAGAATGACTGTGAGAATGTAAACTGCAGGGAGAGTCAATTATACAAATAGAGATAGCTTGTAATACTCTCAATGTTCTCTGTTGGAGGACACTGTGAATTCTCTCTGGAGGCAGAGGTACTGTCTGCCTGCCAGGAAAACACTCCAAACTCATCCCCATCTCTCCCTCTTCTCTGTCCTCTTGACCAAGTGGCTGGTTGTCCCTAGTGTTGTACATGGTGCGTGGTCATGCCAGATTAATCTTGTGTAACACGCCTCATTCACCTCTATCTAGCATGTACAACAGTAGAATACACATTACATACGCCCACACACAGCTCATCTTAACTGCTGCTGTCTATCTGAGGAAAGCAGATCTGTATCATTTAGTGTTGTTGTGCTGCTCAGTTCAACCTCTCTCTCTCTCTCTCTCTCTCTCTCTCTCACTCTCACTCTCTCACTCTCACTCTCTCACTCTCACTCTCACTCTCTCTCTCTCTCTCTCTCTCTCTCTCTCTCTCTCTCTCTCTCTCTCTCTCTCTCTCTCTCTCTCTCTCTCTCACACTCTCACTCTCACTCTCACTCTCACTCTCACTCTCTCTCTCTCTCTCTCTCTCTCTCTCTCTCTCTCTCTCTCTCTCTCTCTCTCTCTCTCTCACTCTCACTCTCACTCTCACTCTCACTCTCACTCTCACTCTCACACTCACTCTCTCTCTCTCTCTCTCTCTCTCTCTCTCTCTCTCTCTCTCTCTCTCTCTCTCTCTCTCTCTCACTCTCACTCACTCTCACTCTCACTCTCACTCTCACTCTCACTCTCTCTCTCTCTCTCTCTCTCTCTCTCTCTCCTCTCTCTCTCTCTCTCTCTCTCTCTCTCTCTCTCTCTCTCTCTCTCTCTCTCTCTCTCTCTCTCTCTCTCTCTCTCTCTCTCTCTCTCTCTCTCTCTCTCTCTCTCTCTCTCTCTCTCTCTCTCTCTCTCACACACACACCAGCGCAGAGAAAATGACAGCCTCCAACAGAGCAGCACACTGCCCAGCCTAACGCAGCACACTGCCCAGCCTCCAACAGAGCAGCACACTGCCCAGCCTAACGCAGCACACTGCCCAGCCTCCAACAGAGCAGCACACTGCCCAGCCTCCAACAGAGCAGCACACTGCCCAGCCTCCAACAGAGCAGCACACTGCCCAGCCTAACGCAGCGCACTGCCCAGCCTAACGCAGCGCACTGCCCAGCCTAACGCAGCGCACTGCCCAGCCTAACGCAGCACACTGCCCACCCTAAGGCAGCGCACTGCCCAGCCTAACGCAGCGCACTGCCCAGCCTAACGCAGCGCACTGCCCAGCCTAACGCAGCACACTGCCCAGCCTCCAACAGAGCAGCACACTGCCCAGCCTCCAACAGAGCAGCACACTGCCCAGCCTCCAACAGAGCAGCACACTGCCCAGCCTCCAACAGAGCAGCACACTGCCCAGCCTCCAACAGAGCAGCACACTGCCCAGCATCCAACAGAGCAGCACACTGCCCAGCCTCCAACAGAGCAGCACACTGCCCAGCCTCCAACAGAGCAGCACACTGCCCAGCCTCCAACAGAGCAGCACACTGCCCAGCCTCCAACAGAGCAGCACACTGCCCAGCCTCCAACAGAGCAGCACACTGCCCAGCCTCCAACAGAGCAGCACACTGCCCAGCCTCCAACAGAGCAGCACACTGCCCAGCCTCCAACAGAGCAGCACACTGCCCAGCCTCCAACAGAGCAGCACACTGCCCACCCTAAGGCAGCGCACTGCCCAGCCTAACGCAGCGCACTGCCCAGCCTAACGCAGCGCACTGCCCAGCCTAACGCAGCGCACTGCCCAGCCTAACGCAGCACACTGCCCAGCCTCCAACAGAGCAGCACACTGCCCAGCCTCCAACAGAGCAGCACACTGCCCACCCTAAGGCAGCACACTGCCCAGCCTAACGCAGCACACTGCCCAGCCTAACGCAGCACACTGCCCAGCCTAACGCAGCACACTGCCCAGCCTAACGCAGCACACTGCTCTGTGACCAAGCACTCACCCCAGTCCATATCCCCTCTCACTGCACTTCAAATGAGTCTGGCCATAAAAACAAGCTGTTCAGGACGTTTTGATGTGTGCGTGGGTATGAGTTTGTTTGTGTATAGAGTAGGTCATGGCGTGGTTGTTTTTAGCTACAGTACATGTCTGGATGTCTTTATTGTTAGAGGTGAAGCGTGTTGCTTCTCATTCGGACCTCTTGTCAGAGATACTAAGGTAATTGAAATATGAAGATTGCCAGGTCATCAATGTACTTATCTTTACATATTATTGTTGAATTATCATCTTATTTGTATGGAAGTAAAAACATGCTGATTGCCACTGATCACAATCTAGACTTGTATTGGTTGTATAATAACCACTGGGAGTACAGGCAATTTACTATATCACACATCTCAACAATGAAAAGTCCTGTTTTTTATGCAAACAAACTCTATAGAAAGCCATAGGTTAATCAACCAAATCTACTATTGTAAGTGATTTAGATGGACATAGTCCACCTGGGATGGGCAACCCTTACCTACTTACTGTTGACAGTTACAATTGTATAATACAAAAGGTGAACTTTTGAAATGTGGTTGTGCATCAGCAGTTTTTCTTTTATGTCAATTAGCGCATCAGCTAACATTTGTTAGATTGGTAAATTAGTCTAGCGGCCAGCTATCTAATCTTGTAGTAATCATGGTCCAATTACCTACTGGGGTCCCCCATTGATTTTGTTAGTCACTTTCACTCACTTTCACCCATGGCAAAATGAGTAGAATTGCATGACATTTGTTGTAAAATTACTAAATCTTCTCTCCACCCCATGGGAAAATGTGTAGAATTGCAGCAAACTTGCTTTAAAACGTTAACATTTTATCTGCGCTGTACGGCAAAAGGTATAGAATTGCAGGAAATTAACTCTAAAACGTCTAAATGTGTTTCTCTCAAGGTGGGGGGCAAGGACCAGCTGACTGCATGTTTGGGTATGAATGTAGGTATGCTGACCCATGAGCCACTGAGGCCCCTCATGATGAGTTCAGATTTTTGGTGGCCCCGACCCCCATCAAAGTTGCCCATCCCTGCAGTAAAGGATTATAGCCCACATCTTGGAACAGTTGTGTTATTTCCACGTTCTTTCCACACTTGTCTTTTTTCCCTCCAACCTCCTCAGACAATATTTGTCATGCTGCTTGTGTATTACAAAACCCCAGAGCATTGTAACGGATACACAGAGATCCAAACAGCACTCTCAGACCAAGGCCCAATCCCAAATACCACCCTATTCCCTACATCAGTCCTACTTTTTACCGGAGCCCTGTGGTTTTCCCTATTGGTCCTGGTTAAAAGTAGGGCACTATGTAGGGAATAGGGTGCCATTTGGGACGCAGACCAAGGCTCCGAGCTGAGTAAATATTTGGAGGGCCTTGGTTCAGAAGAGACGCTCTGCTGTAAGAAGGCCCTTGAACTCTTGGCTATCCCACATTGGGAGAGAGAGGCTTGAGTATGCTAGCAGTGTATGTATGTGTGTGTGTGGTGTGTGTAGTACGATCTACACTCGGCTGTCCGCTACACACCGATAAACACCCCGTGCCGTGTTCTGGCCTCTTCCGAGTGTTGTACGCTGGAATAATACACACACTGAGGATACACTCACTTGCATAAATATACATATACTAACTGGACACGCACACATGTTCACACAAATGTTACAACACACATGATGTATGCATGCTCATACCTAAACAGTTTACACAGACACACACCTCTACTGTACAGATTCACAGTCCTCTTTATACACATAATACATAGACACACACCTCTACTGTACAGATTCACAGTACTCTTTATACACATAATACATAGACACACACCTCTACAATACAGATTCACAGTACTCTTTATACACATATTACACACACACACACCTCTACAATACAGATTCACAGTACTCTTTATACACATAATACACATACACACACCTCTACTGTACAGATTCACAGTCCTCTTTATACACATAATACACAGACACACACCTCTACTATACAGATTCACAGTACTCTTTATACACATAATACACATACACACACCTCTACAATACAGATTCACAGTCCTCTTTATACACATATTACACACACACACACCTCTACTGTACAGATTCACAGTCCTCTTTATACACATATTACACACACACACACACACCTCTACAATACAGATTCACAGTACTCTTTATACACATATTACACACACACACACACCTCTACAATACAGATTCACAGTACTCTTTATACACATATTACACACACACACCTCTACTGTACAGATTCACAGTACTCTTTATACACATAATACACATACACACACCTCTACTGTACAGATTCACAGTACTCTTTATACACATATTACACACACACACCTCTACTGTACAGATTCACAGTACTCTTTATACACATATTACACATACACACACCTCTACTGTACAGATTCACAGTACTCTTTATACACATATTACACACACACACCTCTACTGTACAGATTCACAGTACTCTTTATACACATATTACACATACACACACTTCTACTGTACAGATTCACAGTCCTCTTTATACACATAATACACATACACACACCTCTACTGTACAGATTCACAGTCCTCTTTATACACATATTACACATACACACACCTCTACTGTACAGATTCACAGTCCTCTTTATACACATATTACACATACACACACCTCTACTGTACAGATTCACAGTCCTCTTTATACACATAATACACATACACACACCTCTACTGTACAGATTCATGGTACTCTTTATACACATATTACACATACACACACCTCTACAATACAGATTCACAGTCCTCTTTATACACATATTACACATACACACACCTCTACTATACAGATTCACAGTACTCTTTATACACATAATACATAGACACACACCTCTACTATACAGATTCATGGTACTCTTTATACACATAATACACATACACACACCTCTACTGTACAGATTCATGGTACTCTTTATACACATAATACATAGACACACACCTCTACTGTACAGATTCACAGTACTATTTATACACATATTACACAGACATTCACTCAGCAGAGCCTGTTGACAGGAGTCCATTGTGACTAGGAGACCAGGAAGAGAGAAAATGAAATGTCTGTTTGTGATTCCCCCTCACTGCTACCCTACCTTAAAACAGACATAGTTCTTTGAGAATGCCTCGTTGGGAGAGAGGGGGGAGGAAGGGGGGCAGGAGGGAGGAGAGAGAGGGGGTAGGGTGGACAGGGAGGGATAGAGAGAGTCAGTCAATCACAGCCAGGGAGAGGGGAGGAAGAAGGAGGAGAGGGGGGAGCAGTATAGGGGTGAGGGACGGGTGTCGCTGCAGGGCCCGTGTGAACTTCCTGTGAAGGTGTGGAGGATGAGGCGGCGCTGGGAACAGAGGCACATAAGCGTCACGCGGAGATGAGTGTCTGAGCCACGGCTTAGATGCGACTGTTTCACCCCGCCGTCCATCTCTCCCTCTATCCATCCTTCCATCCCTACTGGCTATGATGATATTCCACCAAGCTTCACAGACCTCTCCCAGAGCAGCGGCTTTTAAAAAGGAGACATGGTGTACACCGTTGTCAGGGCCCTGAAAAGGCTTCTCATCTCTTCCTCTCCTCTCTCTGGCTTTGTTGTTTCTTTTTCTCTCTTCTTGCTCCTTGAAAAGCTTCACTCGCTGTTGAGTGTGTCAGGGAGGAAGGGGGTTGGTGTGGGTCACAGCACCAGGAAAAGCCTGGGTGGAAACGTCCCAGTGTGGGGTAGCTGCTTCTCACACAACACTGTTACTGTTGACGTGACCTGACCCAGGTCTGGCCCGGGTCTGGTCCTGGTGCTGTAGCAGGGTGGTGGAGAGTGGACCCAACAGGTGGTTAGACCCACCACCCTGCTAACCCTAACCCTAACCCTCTGTCACCCTTTCTTATTGTCTTTCTCTCTCTACATCTCTCACTCTCTTTCTCTCTTTCTCTCGCTCTCTGGAGCAGAATATACCCTCTTCTAGACTAGAGTGTTTATCTCCTGACACTCTCAGTCATGTGGAGGGACTTCCAGCCCCTACAGTCAGTAATTCAGCCAGACACCCAGTCATTATTTTAATAAAATACAATTACCACCATTACTGGGACAATTGGGTTTCGTGACTGCCCTTTTCTGTACCCCTGCCCTCTCCAGCCCCCTCATCCCACCCCCACACTAGACAAATACACTGACCGTCCCCACCACACTACTTAATGCCTTGGAGGCAGGTCAAGCCGTGGGCTGTGGGCCATGGGGCTGTAGGGAGGTCAGGGGGAAAACACACGCTGTATTGTGTTGTTGTTTAATTCAACCTAATCTAAAGTGTTCCATGGGAGGGGGGTCCAGTGGTCTGGGGGTCCCTCTCCTCCCCTCCCTTCTCCCCCCCGCTGTGGAATTTCATTAAACTGTTAAAAGAGAGGCTTCCATTTATCGTGGATGTCAGAGCCCAGTGTAAAGTGTGTTTTAAAATGTGTCTCAGTATGGTTAGGAGAGGAGGGCCCGTTTTCCCTCCATGTGGTTTTAGGTCATGAGGGGGGCCACTGTTGTGGGACAGCGTCACACGGGGTGGTGGGGTGAGAGGCAAGCTTTTGTGCTAAGTGATATAAAGACGACCCGGCCAAACTGGGCTGCCTTTGTTCTGGGCTGGGCTGCCTTTGTTCTGTGCTGGGCTGCCTTTGTTCTGGGCTGGGCTGCCTTTGTTCTGGGCTGGGCTGCCTTTGTTCTGGGCTGGGCTGCCTTTGTTCCTGCAAAATATGATTTGAGATTAGGACCCCAGGGCAGGCATCTTTTTCAATGACCCGTTTTTGTCTTTTCCTGCCAGCTATTCTAATCAGCAGGCTAGGCCTGGGGGGTGACTGGGGAGAGACAAGCAGGATAACGATGCAGTGTTCAGGAGGAGAGTGGTTGCAAGGAAGGAATTCCAGGATCTGTCATCTGCCAGACATTAACCCCTTATCTTTCCTCCTTACGCCCCCTAACCCCCCCACACACACACTCTTTCACCCCTCCTCTCGACTTTCCTCATTCCACCCTTTCTCTCGTCTTTCCTCCATCCATCCCCTCGTCTTTCCTCTAGCCATTCTTCCATCCCCAGATTCCTTCCTATGGTTTGGGGTGACCTCTCCAGCTCCAGCCCCAGAGACACACTATAATAACATGGAGGATCTTTCCAGACCCCCAGCTAGAGTACAGAGTGCTAGTGTCTGGCCATGAGAATGGCCTCAGGTAGACAGGAAAGGCCTGTATGGTATGGGTGGAGTAAAGTATGATGAAGAGGGAAGGGGTTAAAAAGTATGGGAGTATATACAAACAACAAGACAACGTAAACGGACATGACAAAGCCACTGCTCCGTGTGTGGATTCTTACTTAACATGAAATGTTTATGCTGTGTGAGGAGGAAGACATTTGGTGGTTCCTGATGATGAGTTCACAACAATTCCATGTTAGCTGCTGTCGGGTATCGTGGCATGGAAAGATTGAGAGGCTTCATCTCTTCTGGATTGAGATACAGATATGGACCAGCACCTTCTCTCCTTTTTCTCTCTCTCTCTCTCTCCTTTTCTCTCTCTCCTTCTCTCTCTCTCTACGAGGTGCTGGCAGCCCTGGGGATATGCCAGGCTTTCAATTCACTGTGGGACGAGCCTCGGTACATCTAAAAAGATGGGATGGTGAGTATCACGCCGGCAGAAAATGGGCAACCTCACTCTGCTAGGGAGAGCAGCCTGAGGCATCCTGCCCGTCCCCGGGCACTCCTCTCTACAGCAGCTTTTAGACACGCTCTCTATCGCTCTTATCTCTCCCCTTCTTCCCTCTCTCAGATTCTCTCTCTCTTCCTTTCTCTCTCCCTCTCTCATAGTCTCTCTGACTGTTTTTAATGATATCTGCTGTAAAGTGCAGAGCGGAGCAAATGCGTCAGGAAAGGTTAAGATAGCTTTAGTCAACCTTTGTTGTTGTTTTTGCTGGAGGTTTTTAAAATTCTGGTTTAGGAATAATTTGTATCTGTTTTTTTTATCCGGTTTAGGCTAGATGGAAGATCTCTCTTGGAAAGTACAGTGTGCGGTTGAAGTGAGGGATTTGTTCAAATTAAGCTCTTAAAGATCATGTAACATAAGTGGAAACAAATGTGAATGCCTTGCCATGTTCCTTCATGGGAAGCTAGACAGCCCTATGCCCATTCCTAGTCTTAGCCTCTGCACTAACTCCAGCACCAGTCCCAACTCTAACCCCAGTCCCAGCACCAGTCCCAGCACCAGCCCCAATTCCAGCACCAGCCCCAGCCCCAATTCCAGCACCAGCCCCAACTCTAACCCCAGCATCAGCCCCAACTCTAACCCCCAGCACCAGCCCCAACTCTAACCCCAGCACCAGCCCTAACTCTAACCCCAGCACCAGCCCTAACTCCAGCCCTAACTCCAGCACCAGTCCCAGCACCAACACCAGTCCCAGCACCAGCCCTAATTCCAGCCCTTGTCCAACCAAATCAAAGACTAAGATCTAACCCCTGCTCTAACCTTAAAGGAAAAATCCACCCCAAAAATATATTTTGGTATTTTTTTCATTAGTCCACTGTTGATACATATGAAAGAAATGTATCATCATGATGTTGTGGACGGTGACACTTTGCTTCTTGAAAGTCCAATATCTTGAAAACTTGACTGGTGAAATGCAAAACACTGTATTAACAGTGGACACATTTTTTTCTCCTTTAAACCACAACCCAAGCCTTCGCCTCATTCTCAGCCCTAGCCTTAACTCTAGGCCAACCTAGTCAAAGACTAAGACTTATTCTCTACTCTAACCTTAGACCAAAATCACTTCCACAGACCGAATAGGAGACAGCGTGAGAGAGGTCCTGGGCGTCCTGGCCCCCTGGCCCTGGCTCTGTCCCTGGCTCTGTCCCTGGCTCTGGCTCCGGCTCTGTCCCTGGCTCTGGCTCTGTCCCTGTCCCTGGCTCTGTCCCTTGCTCTGTCCCTGTCCCTGGCTCTGTCCCTGGCTCTGTTCCTGGCTCTGTCCCTGGCTCTGTTCCTGGCTCTGTTCCTGGCCCTGTCCCTGGCTCTGTCCCTGGCTCTGGCTCTGTCCCTGGCTCTGTCCCTGGCTCTGTCCCTGGCTCTGTCCCTGGCTCTGTCCCTGGCTCTGTTCCTGGCTCTGTCCCTGTCTCTGTTCCTGGCTCTGTCCCTTGCTCTGTCCCTGTCCCTGGCTCTGTCCCTGGCTCTGTTCCTGGCTCTGTTCCTGGCTCTGTCCCTGGCTCTGTTCCTGGCCCTGTCCCTGTCCCTGGCTCTGTCCCTGGCTCTGGCCCTGGCTCTGTCCCTGGCTCTGTCCCTGGCTCTGTCCCTGTCCCTGTCCCTGGCTCTGGCTCTGTCCCTGGCTCTGTCCCTGGCTCTGTCCCTGGCTCTGGCCCTGGCTCTGTCCCTGGCTCTGTCCCTGGCTCTGTTCCTGGCTCTGTTCCTGGCTCTGTTCCTGGCTCTGTCCCTGGCTCTGTTCCTGGCTCTGTTCCTGGCTCTGTCCCTGTCTCTGTTCCTGGCTCTGTCCCTGTCTCTGTTCCTGGCTCTGTCCCTGGCTCTGTTCCTGGCTCTGTCCCTGGCTCTGTCCCTGGCTCTGTTCCTGGCTCTGTCCCTGGCTCTGTTCCTGGCTCTGTTCCTGGCTCTGTCCCTAGCTCTGTCCCTGTCCCTGGCTCTGTCCCTGGCTCTGTCCCTGGCTCTGTCCCTGGCTCTGTCCCTGGCTCTGTTCCTGGCTCTGTCTCTAGCTCTGTCCCTGTCCCTGGCTCTGTCCCTGGCTCTGTCCCTGGCTCTGTCCCTGGCTCTGTCCCTGTCCCTGGCTCTGTTCCTGGCTCTGTTCCTGGCTCTGTCCCTGTCCCTGGCTCTGTCCCTGGCTCTGTCCCTGGCTCTGTTCCTGGCTCTGTCCCTAGCTCTGTCCCTGGCTCTGTTCCTGTCCCTGGCTCTGTCCCTGGCTCTGTTCCTGGCTCTGTCCCTGGCTCTGTCCCTGGCTCTGTCCCTGGCTCTGTCCCTGTCCCTGGCTCTGGCCCTGGCTCTGTCCCTGGCTCTGGCCCTGGCTCTGGCCCTGGCTCTGTTCCTGGCTCTGTTCCTGGCTCTGTCCCTGTCCCTGGCTCTGGCCCTGGCTCTGGCCCTGGCTCTGTTCCTGGCTCTGTTCCTGGCTCTGTCCCTGTCCCTGGCTCTGTTCCTGGCTCTGTTCCTGGCTCTGTTCCTGGCTCTGTTCCTGGCTCTGTTCCTGGCTCTGTTCCTGGCTCTGTCCCTAGCTCTGTCCCTGTCCCTGGCTCTGGCTCTGTTCCTGGCTCTGTTCCTGGCTCTGTCCCTGGCTCTGTCCCTGGCTCTGTCCCTGGCTCTGTCCCTGGCTCTGTCCCTGGCTCTGTCCCTGGCTCTGTTCCTGTCTCTGTCCCTGGCTCTGTCCCTGGCTCTGGCTTTGAGCGGTGTGTAGGAGGCCGAGCTATGCTGGCGATCTGTGTTTTACATGGCAATGAATGATGGTCAAAGAAACCATCTCCTGTGTCAAAGTACCCAACAAATATGCCTTTCTCACGGGCTCGGCCAGGCCAGGCCAGGAGAAGTGCCCCTTTGTCGCAGCAGACGCACATGCTATCAGCTTCCCTGCATCTCCATAAAATATGCCCCATTGTCCCAGAAGCCAACTCTGTGTACTCCAAACCAGCAGCATTCCTGAAGTACACCCCTCGCTCTCCTCTCTGCCTCCAACCATTCTTAGGACTCACTCCTTCAATCCTTCCCTCTTCCATCAGTAGTATCAGTGGAATGCTTTCTCAGAGAGAAAAGAGAGGGAAACAGCCTAACATGTCTGTCCTTTCTGTCCCTCACTGCTACCCGTAGGGGGCAGTATTCCTGTTGTGGTTAACCTCGTGTCTCGTCACCACATCGTGCCGTAAATAAAAGACAGTGAATCCCCCAGTGCCTGGTGAGCCGCTTCCATTTATGAGTGATGGGGAGCAGCTTGCCCACTGTACCCAGGGCACTGTCAGCTGCTGCTGGGGATAGTGGGAGGTGATTTGTAGTGTTTATCTCCTTGGCATACATCTCTCTCCACACACACACACACACACACTCCCTCTCACACACTCAGTTAAACAGAACATGGCTCCATCTGAAACGGAACACACTTCCTTGAGTAGATGTGGAGGTTCTGTTCTGGGGTGAAAATGGTTCTTCAGAAGAAAATCTAAAATGAGGGAGTGGGAGTCTACTTGAAAAGCGTAGTGCTCTTTTCACGGTGTTGCTAGTGTTGGATTGTTTTTCATCAAGGAGCTATTTACTTGAGTCCAGCTTGTAGTGTGTGTGTGTGTGTGCGGGAGAGTCTGAGAGAAAAGCCTGGCCTTTCTGCAGCCCTGATGGCAGAGAAAAGCATGTATTTCTAGGTATGTGAAAGCTGTGGGTCTCTACACACTTCTGGGATGGATTATGTTGTGTCTTTGGAAAAATAGAAACCCACCGACCGACCAGAGACAGCTATTTGGACTACTTAAGTTAGCTGCCAATTGTAAACCATAAAAGCAGTGTCTTTTTCCCTCTCTTTTCCTAGGATGTCCTTGTGACTCCCAGTGCTGGGTTTTAGTGTGTTGGAAACTGAAATGCAAGGCAGGTGTCTGGAGAAAGTGTATCCCCCATGCAGGTCCTGTTCTACATGCGTTGTACAAGGCCACTATCAGACCAGAACTGTGGTGCTCCATCCATGCTATTGTCCAACACGACTACAGTGCTATCCTGCTCCTCCATCCATCCTCTAACTGGCACTGTGTCTGCATACTGTACACACCACCACCGACTGTCTGCATACTGTACACACCACCACCGACTGTCTGCATACTGTACACACCACCACCGACTGTCTGCATACTGTACGCACCACCACCGACTGTGTCTGCATACTGTACACACCACCACCGACTGTGTCTGCATACTGTACACACCACCACCGACTGTGTCTGCATACTGTACACACCACCACCGACTGTGTCTGCATACTGTACACACCACCACCGACTGTGTCTGCATACTGTACACACCACCACCGACTGTGTCTGCATACTGTACACACCACCACCGACTGTGTCTGCATACTGTACACACCACCACCGACTGTGTCTGCATACTGTACACACCACCACCGACTGTGTCTGCATACTGTACACACCACCACCGGCTGTCTGCATACTGTACACACCACCACCGGCTGTCTGCATACTGTACACACCACCACCGACTGTCTGCATACTGTACACACCACCACCGACTGTGTCTGCATACTGTACACACCACCACCGACTGTGTCTGCATACTGTACACACCACCACCGGCTGTCTGCATACTGTACACACCACCACCGACTGTGTCTGCACCTGATCACTATCAGTTTGACAGATTTGACAGCAGTAACCCCTCTGATGATGATGTCAGCACCATGAACCTTCCTTAGCCACAGCCTCAGCCCTAGCCCCAGTCTTAGCCTTAGCCCCAGTCTTAGCCTTAGCCCCAGCCTTAGTTTTAGCCCTAGCTTCAGCCCTTAGCGCGCACCCACTCATACTCTTCACATACGCTGCTGCTACTCTGTTTATTATTTATCCTGATTGCCTAGTCACTTTTACCCTTACCCACATGTACATATTACCTACCTCATACCCCTGCAAATTGACTCTGTACCGGTACTCCTTGTATATAGCCTCGTTATTGTTGTTTTATTGTGTTACTATTTCCTTTTTTTTAGGTTATTTGTCTTTTTAACTCTGCACTGTTGGGAAAGGGCTCGTAAGTCAGCATGTCAGGTAAAGTCTACACCTGTTGTATTCAGCGCATGTGTCACGGCCGTTTAAAGGAGTGGACCAAGGTGCAGCGCGATTGGAATACATATTTTAATTCAACGAAGAACACTTAACAAACTAACAAAATAACAAACTAACAAACGAAACGTGAAGCCAACGTAGTGCTCACAGGCAACTAAACATGGACAACTACCCACCAAACCAACATGGAAAATGGCAACCTAAATAGGCTCCCCAATCAGAGACAACGATAAACACCTGTCTCTGATTGGGAACCCACTCAGGCCACCATAAACCTACAACCCCTAGACAATACAAAATCACCATGGATAACAAAAAACCCTAGACAAGACAAAAAAAACCTAGACAATACAAAAACTAAACAAACCACCCCTTGTCACACCCTGACCTAACCAAATAATAAAGAAGGCAAATATAACTAAAGTCAGGGCGTGACAGCATGTGAGAAATAAAATTGGATTGATTTGATTAACCCCTGCCCCATCCCCAACACCAGCCTTAGCCCCTCTTACCTGGTCACTATCAGTTAGACTGAGCCCAACACTAACCCCTCTGATGATGAAGTCAGCACCATGACTACTACAGTCCTAATGGAGTCTTCCCTGTCTTTGTCCCTAACCATCTATTCCCATCAATTATTCAGCAGGGAAAGGAAAGCGTTTGAGTGTGTAACACTGATCCACTGCTACTGAACAATCTATTCTCCGCTGCACTGTAGTGTGAGTCATGAAATACTGCCTACCCAGGCAGACCAATCTGTAAATGAGCAGTATACTAAGGAGACGGTTGTTTTAAAGATGTTAAGTATGCGGAAGATGATGTAGCGAGTCTGTGGAAGAGGATGTAGCGAGTCTGTGGAAGAGGATGTAGCGAGTCTGTGGAAGATGATGTAGCGAGTCTGTGGAAGAGGATGTAGCGAGTCTGTGGAAGAGGATGTAGCGAGTCTGTGGAAGAGGATGTAGCGAGTCTGTGGAAGAGGATGTAGCGAGTCTGTGGAAGAGGATGTAGCGAGTCTGTGGAAGAGGATGTAGCGAGTCTGTGGAAGATGATGTAGCGAGTCTGTGGAAGAGGATGTAGCGAGTCTGTGGAAGAGGATGTAGCGAGTCTGTGGAAGAGGATGTAGCGAGTCTGTGGAAGAGGATGTAGCGAGTCTGTGGAAGAGGATGTAGCGAGTGCATTCGGAAAGTTTTCAGACCCCTTCCCTTTTTCCATGTTACAGCCTTATTCTGAAATTGATTAAATTAATTGTATTCCTCATCAATCGACACACAATATCCCATAATGACAAAGCAAAAACAGGTTTTTAGAAATGTTTGCAAATGTATTAAAAATAAAAAACAAATACCTTATCTACATAAGTATTCAGACCCTTTGTTATGAGGCTTGAAATTGAGCTCAGGTGCATCCTGTTTCCGTTGATCATCATTGAGATGTCCACCTGTGGTAATGTAATTGATTGGACATGATTTGGAAAGGCACACACCTGCCTATATAAAGGTCCCAAAGTTGACAGTGCATATCAGAGCAAAAACCAAGCCAGATTGGGAATTTAGCCAGGACACCGGGGTTAACACCCCTGCTCTTACGATAAGTGCCATGGGATCTTTAATGACCTCAGAGAGTCAGGACACCCGTTTAACGTCCCATCCGAAAGACGGCACCTTACACAGGGCAGTGTCCCCAATCACTGCCCTGGGGCATTGGGATATTTAGACCAGAGGAAAGAGTGCCTCCTACTGGCCCTCCAACACCACTTCCAGCAGCATCTGGTCTCCCATCCAAGGACTGACCAGGACCAACCCTGCTTAGCTTCAGAAGCAAGCCAGCAGTGGTATGCAGGGTGGTATGCTGCTGGCACAGTAGCATATGTAAGAGGATGTCGCTACAGTAGCATATGTAAGAGGATGTAGCTACAGTAGCATATGTAAGAGGATGTAGCTACAGTAGCATATGTAAGAGGATGTCGCTACAGTAGCATATGTAAGAGGATGTAGCTACAGTAGCATATGTAAGAGGATGTCGCTACAGTAGCATATGTAAGAGGATGTCGCTACAGTAGCATATGTAAGAGGATGTCGCTACAGTAGCATATGTAAGAGGATGTAGCTACAGTAGCATATGTAAGAGGATGTCGCTACAGTAGCATATGTAAGAGGATGTAGCTAGTATGTGGAAGAGGATGTTATATGTGTCAGGAGGTACGAGGATAGGGGGGAAAGGAAGCAAAGGCGTAGTGAAAGGAAAATAGTGAAACAAATGGTAACAACTTAGTGTCAGAGTTGATCAACGAAACAGGCCGGTAGCAGTTGGTGTTGGGGGCTATGAGTCCACTAGAGGACTACAGACCATGTGTGTGGGGGGGGGGGGGGGGGGGGGGGGGTTGTGGAGGAGCCTGTCTGTCTCGGTCTGAGAGAAGGTTGAGTGGATGTGAGAAGAGACGGGACAGAGGGCAGGGTGAGTGATGCTAATTGAGATTAGCGCCCGGTGCTCTAAATTGACACAGGCTGCATGGGCTGCCCAACAGAGAGAGAGAGAGAGAGAGAGAGAGAGAGAGAGAGAGACACACACACACACACACACACACACACACACACACACACACACACACACACACACACACACACACACACACACACACACAGAGACTCCCAGGCTGTCAGACCTAGGCAGCCTTGTGTTTTTCTCCTTCCTGGGGGGCAGCAGGAAGGATATGAATGGAATGGACGAAAGAATGAAAGAAGAATAAGAAAATAAATAGCCAGAGGAAAATTGGCTGAAAATAGCAATGATCCTGAAATGGAGAAAGAGAAGAAACAAATATCCTTCCTTTTCTTTTCTCCCCTCAACCCTCACTTTCACTCGACTGACGGAACCAGGCTTCCCATTAGTTCAGAATAAAATCCATAGGGTTTCCCGTGAAGAAGGGCCCAGCTTGGGATGCCTGTGAAAGTCAATTAGATCCACACTGACGGAGGCTACGTCCTAAATCAAACCATATTCCCTATATAGGGCACTGCTATATAGAGAATATGGTTCCATTTGGGACGTAGCCTCCGTCAGCTAGAGCCCTATATAGAGAATAGGGTGCCACTTGGTACGTAGACAGAGGCTTTTGCACCCTGTAACCTGACAGACCACCCGACAGACCCTGGACTAACTGTGTGAAGGGGGGGGGGGTATTAGATCTATGATCTGAGAGTGCTGTATTGAATATTTTATTGACTGTCTGCTTGCCCTGTGCTGACCTGCCTGACATGCTAACTCCTGGGCCTGCTGGAGACGCCACGTCAGTTCACATCAGAGCAGCCGGCCGTGAGTCTCCCAAAGCATTTCCTGTGAATTAACTCTGGCACAGCGGGGGAGGGGGGACCAGAACTAGACCACGGCAGCGAGGGAACACTGGTGCACTACAGACCAAGACAGACACGTTTGTACGCGCACACATGTGCGCTGCATGTACACACACTCTCATGCATGGACACATGCACATAAACACACGATACACACACACAATCTTTCTCTCATCTGCACATTCTTTCCAGTACAAACAAACACACTCTCCCTCTCAAGGACTGGTGAAAGTGTCGGCCTTAAACCTTCTGTAAATTGCATCAACTCTGGCCACATGTACGCTTCATGTACCTGGAATAGTGGGACTCACTGACAATGTTGCTGTTGTGCACTGTTACATTGCTCATTTGTGACATTCCAATTGTCACTTAACTTCCTTTACATTTCAAGATCATTTTGACCTCTCCCCCTCTTCCAATCTCACTCTCTCCCCCTCTATCTCTGCCCCCTGCCTTTGTCCCCTCCTCCTCTCTCTCTCTTCCCCCCTGCCTTTGCCCCCTCCTCCTCTCTCTGCCCCCCTGCCTGTGCCCCCTCCTCATCTCTCTGCCCCCCTGCCTTTTCCCCCTCCTCCTCTCTCTGCCCCCCTGCCTTTGCCCCCTCCTCTCTCTCTGCCCCCTGCCTTTGTCCCCTCCTCCTCCTCTCTCTGCCCCCCTGCCTGTTCCCCCTCCTCCTCTCTCTGCCCCCCTGCCTGTTCCCCCTCCTCCTCTCTCTGCCCACCTGCCTGTTCCCCCTCCTCCTCTCTCTGCCCCCCTGCCTTTGCCCCCTCCTCCTCTCTCTCTGCCCCCCTGCCTTTGCCCCCTCCTCCTCCTCTCTCTCTGCCCCCCTGCCTTTGCCCCCTCCTCCGCCTCTCTCTCTGCCCCCCTGCCTTTGCCCCCTCCTCCTCCTCTCTCTCTGCCCCCTGCCTTTGCCCCCTCCTCCTCCTCTCTCTCTGCCCCCTGCCTTTGCCCCCTCCTCCTCTCTCTCTGCCCCCTGCCTTTGCCCCCTCCTCCTCTCTCTCTCTGCCCCCTCCTCCTCCTCTCTCTCTGCCTCCTCCTCCTCCTCTCTCTTCCCCCTCCTCCTCTCTCTCTCTGCCCCCTCCTCTCTCTCTCTGCCCCCTCCTCCTCTCTCTCTCTGCCCCCTCCTCCTCTCTCTCTCCCCCCTCCTCCTCTCTCTCTCTCTCTCACCTCATTACTGGCGTGATGGACTTGTACTTCCTGATGCCCCGCCCCCAGGTGGTAAGGGGAGGCAACAACACATTTACCACACTGATCCTCAACAATGTGGCCCCTCAGGGGCCAAGCACGACTCCAACACATTCATTAAGTTTGCCGACGGCACAACAGTGGTAGGCCTGATCACCGACAACGATGAGACAGCCTATAGGGAGGAGGTCAGAGACCTGGCCATGACAACAACCCCCCTTTTCCCTCAATGTGAGCAAGACTAAGGAGCTGATCGTGGACTACCGGAAAAGGCGGGCCGAACAGGCCTCCATTAACATCGACGGGGCTGTAAGTGGAACGGGTCAAGAGTTTCAAGTTCCTTAGTTCGTTGGTGATGTGGACACTATGACGGTCCAAACACACGAAGACAGTCGTGAAGAGGGCACGACAACACCTTTTCCCCCTCAGGAGACTGAAAAGATTTGACATGTGTCCTCAGATCATCAAAAAGTTCTACAGCTGCACCATCGAGAGCATCCTGACCAGTTGCATCACCACCTGGTATGGCAACTACTCGGCATCTGACCATAAGGCGCTACAGAGGGTAGTGCGTACGGCCCAGTACATCACTGGGACCAAACTTACTACCATCCAGGACCTATATACTAGGCGATGTCAGAAGAAGGCCTAAAGAATTCTCAAACACACACTCACTCCGCGGGAAGAATCTCCAGGAATGAAGCAGCCCCTTCATTGAGTACACACACACACCCCAAATCCCCTGACCTATCACAAAGAGAGGTCCAGTCACCCAAGTCATAGACTGTCCTCTCTGCTACCACACGGCAAGCGGTACCGGAGAACCGAGGCTCCTTAACAGCCATAAAACGGCTGAACAATTAATCAAATGGCCACCCGGACTATTTACATTGACCCCCCGCACTGCTGCTACTCGCTGTTTATTATCTATGCATAGTCGCTTTACCCCTACCTACCTCGACTAACTTATACCCCAGCACATTGACTCGGTACCTGTTGTATTCGGGCGCATGTGACAATTAACATATGATTTGATGGTCTTTCTAAAGTGTTAAAAGTCAGTGAGGCAGGAACGTCAGCACCGAACTTGCTGCTCTCACAGAGCTCTTTACTTTTTCATGAAGATGAGACTCTCATCTCACGGGACAGGGCTGCTAACCAGAGACTAACTACACTGATCCTACATCAGAGAAGACAAAGAAGTACTGTATACTGAGCATACGGAGACATATCTGATATAGATATGGGTATGTCTGACCAGAGAGGACGTAGTGTTTATTATACTGATCCTGGGTCAGAGCCTCTTCATCTCATTCTCATTCGTCATTCTCATTCTTCATTCGTCAACATAGTCAGTAGAGCCTTCCCACTTACGGCTCACATTATCAAAAACATCCCTTCTCTGATTCTCTCTGTTCTTGTTCCGTCTTTCTTCTCTCTCTTTCTCTGTCCTGCTCTCTCTCCCTCTCTCTGAATGACATGAAAAGGCTATGCAGTGATGCCAACCCTGAAGAACCACCGGCTGCCTGTCACAAAGAGGAGAGGTTGGGGTTCCACAACCTCTGGCCTTGTTTGTTTGCCTTACACTGTCATCCACTGCCTTACGCTGTCATTGTCTGCCTTACACTGTCATCCACTGCCTTACACTGTCATCCTCTACCTTACACTGTCATCCACTGCCTTACACTGTCATCCTCTACCTTACACTGTCATCCTCTACCTTACATTGTCATCCACTGCCTTACACTGTCATCCACTGCCTTACACTGTCATTCTCTGCCTTACACGGTCATCCTCTACCTTACACTGTCATCCACTGCCTTATATTGTCATCCTCTACCTTACACTGTCATCCTCTACCGTACACTGTCATCCTCTACCGTACACTGTCATCCTCTACCTTACACTGTCATCCACTGCCTTACATTGTCATCCACTGCCTTACACTGTCATCCACTGCCTTACACTGTCATCCTCTGCCTTACACTGTCATCCACTGCCTTACACTGTCATCCACTGCCTTACACTGTCATCCACTGCCTTACACTATCATCCACTGCCTTACACTATCATCCACTGCCTTACACTGTCATCCACTGCCTTACACTGTCATGCTCTGCCTTACACTGTCATCCACTGCCTTACACTGTCATCCACTGCCTTACACTGTCATCCACTGCCTTACACTGTCATCCACTGCCTTACACTGTCATCCACTGCCTTACACTGTCATCCACTGCCTTACACTGTCATACACTGTCATCCACTGCCTTACACTGTCATCCACTGCCTTACACTGTCATACACTGTCATCCACTGCCTTACACTGTCATCCACTGCCTTACACTGTCATGCTCTGCCTTACACTGTCATCCACTGCCTTACACTGTCATCCACTGCCTTACACTGTCATCCACTGCCTTACACTGTCATCCACTGCCTTACACTGTCATCCACTGCCTTACACTGTCATCCACTGCCTTACACTATCATCCACTGCCTTACACTGTCATCCACTGCCTTACACTGTCATACACTATCATCCACTGCCTTACACTGTCATACACTGTCATCCACTGTCATCCACTTCCTTACACTGTCATCCACTGCCTTACACTGTCATCCACTGCCTTACACTGTCATACACTGTCATCCACTGCCTTACACTGTCATACACTATCATCCACTGCCTTACACTGTCATACACTGTCATCCACTGCCTTACACTGTCATACACTGTCATCCACTGCCTTACACTGTCATACACTGTCATCCACTGCCTTACACTGTCATACACTATCATCCACTGCCTTACACTGTCATACACTGTCATCCACTGTCATCCACTTCCTTACACTGTCATCCACTGCCTTACACTGTCATACACTGTCATCCACTGCCTTACACTGTCATACACTGTCATCCACTGTCATCCACTGCCTTACACTGTCATCCACTGCCTTACACTGTCATCCACTGCCTTACACTGTCATCCACTGCCTTACACTGTCATACACTATCATCCACTGCCTTACACTGTCATACACTGTCATCCACTGTCATCTACTTCCTTACACTGTCATCCACTGCCTTACACTGTCATACACTATCATCCACTGCCTTACACTGTCATCCACTGCCTTACACTGTCATCCACTTCCTTACACTGTCATCCACTGCCTTACACTGTCATACACTGTCATCCACTGCCTTACACTGTCATCCACTGCCTTACACTGTCATCCACTGCCAAAATTCTAACCGCCAATCGGTCCATAGAAATGCTTTCAAAGAAACATTATTTTTAGAGGGGTTATAGTTTAAGTTTTAAATTATGAGTTACGCCAGAGCACACTGCCAGACCCCATGCTGTGTGTGAAGCTGTGACCCACGCCTGTCCTACACACACACACACACACACACACACACACACACACACACACACACACACACACACACACACACACACACACACACACACACACACACACACACACACACACACACACACACACACACACACACACACACACCCTCAGGCTCTCCTCCACACCATGCTTCCTGTCCCCATCGATCACTCTCTGGCGTTGCCGCCACACAATGTCTCCATCTTTCTTCCTTCCTCCCTCCAAAGCCCGTGTTTGACAGAGTTGTGGTCAGAATGTGTCTGGGGAGCATAAGGACGGGGGTGGAGGGAGCTCTTGATAGTGAAGAGGACCCCCAGTGTTGAAACACAACTTGTAGCTCAAACAAAAAACGGAATTTGACCGGGTGTCATCAGCAACGTGTGTGTGTGTGTGTGTGTGTGTGTGTGTGTGTGTGTGTGTGTGTGTGTGTGTGTGTGTGTGTGTGTGTGTGTGTGTGTGTGTGTGTGTGTGTGTGTGTGTGTGTGTGTGTGTGTGTGTGTGTGTAATATTGAATATTGTCTAATATGGTTGAGTTAGGCTACTGGTAATCAAACTATAGTTCCTATCCACTGAGATACAGCAACTGTTGAATTCTAGTTGAGTAGCTTGAAAGGAGCTTCTTTTGTGACAGGAGGTGATTGGGAACTGTAGCAGTGAATTACACTCTTTCTAGCCTGGCCTCGAATATATACACACACAGACTTGGGCTGTATAGGGTTTTCCCCTCCCTTTCTGTAACATGCCAGACAACAGCATTCCTCACTCTTTAGGTGTTTTATCCCACACCACCAAAGTTGTTAAAAGCCATTAAAAAGGGCTTCCTTAAAACGATTCCTGAAGTTGGCCATGTACTTCTCCTCGCGGCTATATTAAATAAATAAAATGCAGGCTCGCCTTGCCTCCTCTGAGACAGAAAGCTTTCTATGGGGGCCAGAGATGAGAGGAAGAGCGCGTGCTGAAAGGGTCACTATAATACCACCGTTAAAACACTGCAAATGTAATTCAGCCCAGAGGTTGGAACTTTAAAAGTGCAACGTGTGTCTGTCTGTCTCTGTCTGTCTGTCTGTTTGTCTGTGTGTGTGTGTGTCTGTGTGAGTTTTTAAAAGGATTTAAAAGGTTCGGAGGGTGGTCATGAGAGCGCTAACGGCGAGCTACTCTCTCTCACTAGCTCTCACTCTCTCTCCCTCCATCCACTCCTCCTCCTCCTCCTCCATTCTTCCCACATCCCCTCTTTGCTCTAGGAGCCTCCATGAAAGTTTGATGTGGATATTAGTTTGTTGCTCATCTTGCACCTTGCTGTTTATAGTATTGACAGCAGTAGTGAACTGTCTGTGAGGCAGATAGCATCGCCAGGCCACTCCAGCCCTCCCTCCTCCTCTCCTCCCTGCGTCTCTCGGTCTGTCCGCTGACAACATTAGAAGTGTTTTAACTGGGTTTTAATGGCCGTGCCGTCCTCAGTACTACAGCCCTCTCCCTCCACCTCCCTGATGTTGGAAATAGCTGTTGTGAAAGAAACCTATGCCTGATGGGAGACGACATGCCCTCCGTTTTCCTTTCTCTACATCCCTTCACTCTCTTCTTCCTCGCTGGCGCTGCCACAGCTCATGTGACTGACTGAGAGGAACTAAGGGCTGCCCCCTGACAAGGCCATGCCCCTTACGAACTGGATCCCCTCCTTCCCCCGGTTCGCTCTCTCTCTGTCATTGTGAATGGGGTTCTGTGAAGCAGTGTGTTTTGTGTGTGTGGTGCTAGAGGTGGGTAACGCTCATTAGCAGAGTTTAGCGACACACAGGGCAGGCTGAATGGGGGAGCTTGTTGCCACACAATGGCTCTGTCCCCCCCTGAGGAACTGTAGTCTGTAGGCCCTGGCTCCACGCTGATGCCAAACCTCCCCTTTCCTCCCTCTTCTCCCTCCCCCTCCTCATCCCCCAAAACCAATTGCTCTCTCTCTCTCCTTCTCTCTTTCTTTCCCTCGCTGTCTCTTTCTTTCTCCCTCTCTCTCTCTCTTTCTTCCTCTTTCTCTCTCCGTGTTGGGTTTGAGGGGATAGACAGATGTCCTGCAACAGCTTTATGTGTGTGTGTGTGTGTGTGTGTGTGTGTGTGTGTGTGTGTGTGTGTGTGTGTGTGTGTGTGTGTGTGTGTGTGTGTGTGTGTGTGTGTGTGTGTGTGTGTGTGTGTGTGTGTGTGTGTGTGTGTGTGTGTGTGTGTTTGAGATCAGACCAAGCTGTCCAAACTGCTCATCAGATGAGGTCATGTGGCATCCCTGCCCCCCACTTACAAGGTCACATGTCCCACACACACACACCCACAGTGACCCAGTGTCATACACACAACATCCCCAACAAGCACACTATTATCCAATAAGCAGCCACCGGATAGAACATATCAGATCCAATTGACTCTCCTGCTGGCTTTAAGACAATTCATCAGCCACTGATTAGGAATGAAAGCAATCAGTGTTTTAGGCAGGCAGGGGGGAGGGAGAGCGATTGTGTGGGTCAGGGGGTGGATGTAGGTAGATCAGAGTGTGTGTTTCTTTGATTCTCTTAATCTATAGCATTAGTGCCACACCCACATTACTTCAGTGGAGTGTGTGTAGAGTAGTGGTGGGAACCATATGCATTTAGCATTAGTGGTCCGGACCAGTATTTTAAACTGAGTATCATGATCAACCATCTACACTGAACGAAAATATACAGAGCTGTTGCCAGATAATTGAATGTTAATTTCTCTACCATAAGCTGCCTCCAACATCCTTTTAGAGAATTTGGCAGTACGTCCAACCGGCCTCACAACCACAGACCACGATAAAACTCATTCTGATTGGCTGCGCCTGGCTCCCCAGTGTGTGGGCCTATGCCCTCCAAGGCCCACCCATGGCTGCACCAGTCATGTGAAATCCATAGATTAGGGCCTAATTCATTTTTAAATTGAATGATTTCCTTATATTAATTGTAACTCAGTAAAATCTTTGACATTTTTGCATGTTACTTTTATATTTTTGTTCAGTATATGTTGATAACAATAATAATAATAATATGACATTTATCAGCTGCTTTTATCCAAACAATTTACAATCATGCATGTATACATTTTTCACTTGGTGGTCCCAGTGGGAATCAAACCCATGACCCCTTGGGTTGCAAGAGCCATTCTCTACCAACTGAGCCACACAGGATCACATGTTGTAGCAACCATATTTATCTACTTTTCCTGTTAGTAAGCTAATCTGAAATTATATTTTATTGCTCTCCTCTGTACAGAACAGTAGAACTAGCTGTCCAGTTTCCCTGTCATCCACAGTGTTTGGAGTCCATTTTGTGTCAGAAGCACTCCCAGTTTCCCCAGAGTGGTGGTGCTTGTCCTCAGGTGCTGAGGTAACACCTAGGCACTTAGGTCCATAACATGGTCCTCTCACACTGTGGCAGAGTGTGGAGGGTAGAGGTGCTGGGAGCTCACAGCCACTGAGGGAAGAGGGAGGTGTCACTGGACCTGTCTGCAGCCTGTCAGCTATCTCGCTATGATTCACACACAGGACTGTGTGTGTGTGTGTGTGTGTGTGTGTGTGTGTGTGTGTGTGTGTGTGTGTGTGTGTGTGTGTGTGTGTGTGTGTGTGTGTGTGTGTGTGTGTGTGTGTGTGTGTGTGTGTGTGTGTGTGTGTGTTGTGTGTGTGTTGTGTGTGTGTTGTTTGTTTGTTTTAAGGCCAAGGGCCGGAAGGCAAAGTCTTCATCACACTCAACCCTATCGCACCAATCCGGACATCCGTGACAAATTCAATTTATTTACTCTCTCGCTGCTAATTTAATTTCACAACTCAATTGTGTTGTTCCGGGGTGATGTCATTGCTCTGGTCTGTTACTATTGGGTGGTTCTTCATTGCTGTTTCTGAGGACTCTTTTTGGACACGATCTGGGACTTTATATTCATCATTGTTACATATGAGTTGAGCTGAATAACTATTTTCAGTGGGATCCTCTCCTCTTTTCTCCTTTCCTCTCTGCCTCCTCTTCTCCTCTCTCCTCTCTGCCCGTCTCCTTACAACTCCTCTCCTCACTACTCTCCTGCTCTCCTCTCCTCACTACTCTCCTGCTCTCCTCTCCTCACTACTCTCCTGCTCTCCTCTCCTCACTACTCTCCTGCTCTCCTCTCCTCACTACTCTCCTGCTCTCCTCTCCTCACTACTCTCCTGCTCTCCTCTCCTCACTACTCTCCTGCTCTCCTCTCCTTCTCTTCCTCTCTTTTGCAGCAGTGGGATCAAAAGTTCAGGTCAGGTTCGTTGAACGATCACACCCTCTCATCCCTTATGGGATACATTACTGCTTCTCGACAAGGACTGTGAAAGCACACTCAAAAACACACACACTATGTCTTGGCAGTGTGAGCTGTGTTAATGTCTCCAGCAGCAGTATCACCCTCAGGTAGCATGTCTTCTCCATTAGCTCTATGTAGCACTACAACGGGTCAGTGTTGTCTCTCCTCCCCGTGGAGTTGCTGAACTATCCCAGGCATCCCGTGAACCCTCTGGACATCTAATATGAACCCTGTCCGTCTTAGCTGAGGTGGCTATAATTCTCTTTTCAAGAAAACGTATTATAATAGGGTCAGCAGTCTTTCCCCCAAAGAGCTACTGAACTATCCAAGGCATCTGGTGAACCATAGTAGTATCTGTCTAATATGAGCTGGTTATAATTCTATTTCCAAGAAAATGTATACCGTAATGTAATTCATAGGGCTAAGAGTTTTTCCTGACCCTGTGACCGGACTACAGAGTTTTTCCTGACCCTGTGACGGGACTACAGAGTTTTTCCTGACCCTGTGACCGGACTACAGAGGTTTTCCTGACCCTGTGCCCGGACTACAGAGTTTCCCCAGGATATAAAGGACTGAAGCTCTGAGAGTCTTATATTCCCGAAAAGTTGAGTTGTGTCGACAAAACATCGGACATAGGGGGTCTGTGATTCTGAAAACCACTGCTGTGGTGTCACCTTTGATCAGGAGTAACAAGATTTTGAGAGGATGTAGTGGACGTTTAAAGACCCAGGTCTGGGCCAGGGTCAGTCCCTGGCTCTACTCCCAGAGAGCAGAGGGAGGGCTGAGGTAGAATAGGGGCAGAGAAGGGGGAGGAGGGGGTGCAGTAAGACTTTGATCCCAGGACCTTGTCATCTTTATGGGGGTGTTGAGAGGAGGAAACCAGGCCAAAAGAACAGACTATCACACGCTACCAGGCCCGCTCCCTGTGTGTGTGTGTGTGTGTGTGTGTGTGTGTGTGTGTGTGTGTGTGTGTGTGTGTGTGTGTGTGTGTGTGTGTGTGTGTGTGTGTGTGTGTGTGTGTGTGTGTGTGTGTGTGTGTGTGTGTGTGTGTGTGTGTGTGTGTGTGTGTGTGTGTGTGTGTGTGTAAGCGTGGTACAAGTTGGCACAAAACACACACCACATGTGCTAGCCGTCTAGCCGCCCCTTACGACACCCCCCAGCTCAGCCCACCCCAACCGCCTTGACCTCCTGACCTCTCAACTCTACTTGATCCTTTTAGAAAAGTCCTCACAGAACCACTGGTCCCGGGTCACTGGAAACGTCAACACACACAACGTGTGACTACACCTTACAGTGAGATGGAGCTGGGCCTGCTGTTGTGTAAAAAGCTGTTAGCTAGCTGGGTGTGCTAGAGGCTTAGAGATGGGGATCTTAAGCTTACATGTCAGGCCTGTTGGTTAGCTAACGGCCAACACGGCTGTGTGCGTGTGCGTATGTGTGTTCTCTGCTCTCCGTGGCAAAACAATGGCTGATTATCCCACTACTCAAAAGGAATGCTCCGACTACACTACTTGTAAACAGGGTGCAGGAGTTGGTGCTGTGTGTGTGTGTACACACAGGGTGATGGTGTGATAGTAGATTCATCTCTGTGGACTAGGGTTGATGTTTTAAATCAGGTCAGGGGATTTGGGGTGCATGTGTGTGTGTACACACAGGGTGATGGTTTGACAGTAGATTCATCTCTGTGGACTAGGGGTGATGTTTTAAATCAGGTTCGGGGATTTGGGGTGCGTGTGTGTACTCAATGAAGGGGCTGCTTCATTCCTGGAGACTCTTGAGTGTGTGTGTGCGGTGTGCTAACTGAGTAAAGCTGCCTTTTAGCCCAGGGCAGTCTCTCTCTGTTATTATCACTCTTCACTGGCCACACACTGCAAACTGTGGCGCTAAGAGCTCTACCACTCTAAAGGACAGAGGGAGGGAAGAGGGAGGGTATAAGACAAGATGTACCCGTTCTGTATGTCACGTGTGTGTTTGTATATGTGCCAGTGTGTTGTATGTTTCTTCTCGAAAAGAACGTGATTAACTAAATCACACTGTGACATTATAACTCACTTGATATTCTTTGGAATGATCTCAATATGAGATGTGTTTTTCTCTCCTCTTGTCTCGTTTCCTCTCCCCCTGGGCCCTGACTGCACCACTACTCAGGTAAGACATGAATATTCACTAATACATACACACCCTGTTCGAATGCCTGTAGTGTCAAGTACTATGTTTCAGCGATTTGTTTCACTTGTGTGCTTTGAGTACAATCATGTTTGAGTGTGTGATCAGCAGACACGTGTGATGATATGAGAACACTCCCAGATCTAGCAGGATGAATCCTTTGCTTTGGCGGTGGGGGAGGAGGAGGAGGAGAGGAGAAGGAGAGGGTGTCATTTAGCTGTAGTCTCTCGTTCTCTCCCTCGCTCTCCTTTAAATAATGTTGGCTGAAGGGTCTGTAGTCTGTAAATGAAAGGTGATCTCTTTCTGAGTGAAACTTCAAGCAGACAACAGCTGCTGGCCTGCCAGGGGCAGCCGCCGGTCAGTGTGTGTGTGACTGGATCGTGTTCTTCATGTTGCGACCTCTCTTGACATATGTCTGCGTGATGTTATCTCTCTCATCGTTATGTGTGTGTATGTGTGTCTGTGTATGTGGTTATCTCTCCCATCATCACATACCATATGTCTCCTGGAAGAGGGGATGAGAGACAGGAGAGTTGGATGAGAGGAGGTGGAAGAGGAGAATGATTGAGGTTGGATGTGGTGCCTGTAGCAGGGAGAGGTGTTTGAAACCATGGAGACAGAGAGGGAGACTAGGACATGTCTGGCTTTGGCATGTGGAGGGAGGCTAGCTAGCCCTGTTGACTCATTTGGATTGATGGGCAAATGTAAGTTTGGAGGTCACCCTTGTGTAATTAAAAGCACATTACTTATTTACTTACACCTATTGCTCACACCTTTCCAGTCCTCTCAGATCTATGCAGCAGAAGATAGAGGGTAAGGATGTGCCACCAGGCTCAATGCCAGCCTGTAAGGGCCTCCTGCTACGGCCTCCCGCTAGGCTAATATGGTTCCTCGTTAAACCCTGCTGTTATAAACCAGGACTAGGGGGTTAACACTGGGGGCTAACCGCTAACCCTCCAGAGTGACCAGTAACCTGATCCCGCCTGGCCCACCTCGGGGCCCTCTGGGCTGAGGGAGATCAGGGCCTAGCCCCCCTCCCCTGATTCTCTCTGGGTGCCAGGCCTTGGAGCTGGGCTGTGACAACCTAGAGATGGATAGTAATCCCCAGTCAACCCTGATGTTATCACATGGTGATAGGACTACAGTACCGGTTAGACTATCACTGCAGTGTGGCTGCAGGTAGTGTAGGGAGAGAGAGACAGGTGTCATAGAGAGAGACAGGTGTGGAGTGTGTGTATGTATGTTTGTGTGTGTGTGGGCGGGAGTGTGTGTGTGTGGGAGCGGGAGTGTGTGTTTGTGGGAGCGGGAGTGTGTGTGTGTGTGTGTTTGTGTGTCTTCCCTCAACAGCAGGATAAAAAGCTTGGTAGCTTGGATATTCTTATTATTTTTTGTCTTTTTGGGTGGGTTAATCTGTTGCCCGCTGTGATAATCTGGCGGAGTGTGACAAAAAAAAGAGGCAGAAACTGAATATGAAAACAGCTATCAAATGACCCTGGAACGCTGGTCTGTGCAAAACATTACAAAGGCCCAGGGACAGACACAGAGAATACGTTCCAAATGGCACCCTATTCCCTATATATAGTGTACTGCTGTTGACCAGGGCCCATAGGGCTGTGGTCGAAAGTAATGCACTATGATACAATGAGAGAGAGAGAGCACTTTTCTCTCCTCTTTTCTCCCTCGTTCCCCAGACTTCACCCTTTCACATCCAACTGGAGGGATTTCTCCTCTTTCTGTATACTTCTGCTATCTGTTTCTTTGTTCACTCCTTTCTTTAAAAACAATCCCTCTTTGGACTCTATGGTAACACTCAACACTTGTGAAAGAAATCACACAAAACAACTTGACACAACTTTTTTTCAGACCACTCCAAAGGGCACCATCAAACAGCCAAGCAGTGCTCCTAACTTTGCCTTTGTTCCCCTCCTTGCGCTGTCCCCCTCCCCAACTTTAATTAACTTGTCTGCTTGTCTGAGTCTGGAGGCTTTAGCCTCTGACAATAACCCTACCTGCAACAAGTGCCTAAGAAAGCCCAGACACAAAGAGAGAAGATTAGCCTGACATTGTCCCTATGCTAGTCTTATTATGACAGTATTAGACTGGACTGGAGAGGCCATTCAGCCCCGGAATCAGGCTTTCAGCGGTCCGGAGGCCAGGGGCCAGCTGGTTGTCTGGCTGCTACCATTAGCCTCCAGAGTTAGGGGTTCACCTTTTGAACATACTTCTCATGAGTAGAGAAATACCAGGACAAATCCCCAGGTCATAATTGTGTGTGTGTGTGTGTGTGTGTGTGTGTGTGTGTGTGTGTGTGTGTGTGTGTGTGTGTGTGTGTGTGTGTGTGTGTGTGTGTGTGTGTGTGTGTGTGTGTGTGTGTGTGTGTGTGTGTGTGTGTGTGTGTGTGTGTGTGTGTGTGTGTGTGTGTGTAACTCCTACTTATATCATAGTGTGTTAGTCAGATGTGGTTATTGTTTTAGGGGGGCTGTCATAAGTCTCTGACATTGACTAGAGATCTGGCACTCCTGTTTCATGTCTCTGGGAGAGGTTATTAATGTCTCTTCTGTGTGTTACCTGGTAAGGGACATTGGACATAAGTTAACTCTGCAAGGACTTGTCTCCTCTTCTTCCCTTTTCTCTGGTCTTCAACTTCTCTCCTCTCTTCTCCTCTGCTCTATTGTCCTCTTCTCTCTTCTTGTCTTCAACCTCTCCTCTTCTCTCTTCATTTGCCAAAAGGGACACACGTTTGACCAGAAATGTAAGATACAGAATGCACCTTTAAAGCCTCACAGCGTCCCTCTCTCCTCCTAACCTCTCAGGGATCTGAGCATCAGAAAAACACGAGGGAACCAATTTGATGGCCACCCCATTAAGGCCCGGCTCCATATGGGGATGTCGTCTCTAAAACCACTCCACTAGAATATCACACAATTAGTAACAAAGGCCCTGGTACACTTTGATCAACCAACAGCAACATGGAACCCCTTAACTAGATTTCTCCTCTCCACTATCTATCCACCGCTCAGTAAACTGATACTCCAGGACCTGTTGAGGAGTGGATGGAGATTTTTCTACACTAAGTGCTTAGGTCCAATGAAATCTGGTCTATGTCCCAAGTGACACCCTATTCCCTATATAGTGCACTGCCTTTGGCCAGAGCCCAATGGGCCTTGGAATAGGGAATAGTGTGCAATTTGGGATACAGACATGTTCCTTTCTTGTGAGGCTGTCTAGGGTCGAGATTACAACACATTAACATGGGTTTGTTTAGAGGGTCAGTTAGAGATGGGAGCCAAACATAGGCCACACATAAAAGAGAGCGGGAGAGAGAGTGAAGGATAAAGATGGAGAAAACAGCTGGGGAGAAAAAGGTAAACAAAGGATAGAGAGAGGAAGAGAGGGAGAGTGGGAGAGCAAAATCTAAATCAGTCAACAGACTACGAGAGGGTTTTTCCGTGTGTGTGTGTTTGTGTGTGTGTGTGTGTGTGGGGGGGGGGGGGGGTTGCAGAGTAACTTGGTCAGGCTGACTCAGGGGTCTAGCTGTGTGTTTAGTGGAGGAAGTGGACGTGCTAAGATTGTTATGAAAGACCGAGCATATAGGAAGTAGCACTTAGTGGGGTCTCTGTGAATGACTGCCAGGTCAGGAAGCACAAGTGTGAGACTTGGCCCCTGCTCTGACACCACACACAGACACACACACACGCACGCACGCACGCACGCACGCACGCACACACGCACACACACACACACACACACACACACACACACACACACACACACACACACACACACACACACACACACACACACTGCAGCTATACAGCCTGTAGGGAATGTGATGACTGTGGACCCCCTGGGGATACTCAGCAGCATACTTGGTACTCTCTTTCTCTCCCTCTCTCTCCTCCCCTTCGTCTTCATCAATTCTCCTCCTCTTTCTCACCATTCTCTGGCCGTTCACATAACCCAGGCCTCCAGAGAGGAAAGGGGGAGGTAGGGAGGGAGGGTGAGCAAGAAGGAAGAGGATGAGAGGAGAGGGAGGGGTGAGAAGAGAGGAGGAGGAGGAGGAAGGGAGGGAGGGGGTAGGATAGGGCTCAGAGGGCAACAGAGTTGGCTCCCTGAAATAGCCCAGGGTAAACAGAGGCTAGCCTGAGAACCAAACATCAGCCCTGGTTCCTGTGCCACAGGCTGTTTCTCAAATGGCACCCTATTCCCTATATAGTGTGCTACTTTTAACCTGGCCCATAGGGAAGCAGCCACAGTTAGCCATTTCTCCTCTGCTATGGGGGCCACCGGGGGACATTTCTCACAGGGAGAGTCCAGGGGGAACCAGTGGTAACAGGGGATAAATCACACACATCACACCAGTCAGTCACTCTACTCTAGGATTGGTGTGGATTTCTCTCTCCCTTAGTCTAATTGTGTATCGCAATATATTTCATATTATAATATGGGTGGTTCGAGACCTGAATGCCGATTGGCTGATAGCCGTGGTATATCAGAACGTATACCACAGGTATGACAAAACATGTATTTGTACTGCTCTAATTACGTTGATAACCTGTTTATAATAGCAATAAGGCACCTCAGGCGTTTGTGATATATGGCCAATATACCACAGCTTATGGCTGAATCCAGGAACTGGCCTTATTGCTTAAATATACAGCTTACACACACATGGACCACTGTTTGAGTACTGATGTGTTCCTGGTTTGAAGAGCATGAGGCTCTACCTGACCTTTCTGCATCTGTCTGCTCACACATGTTTACACACACACACACACACACACAGTAGTGTGTGTTTGGCGTCTAGCTGCTTCTGCTGGCATGAGCGTAGCTCTCTAATTAAAGGAGAGAAAGTGTTTGTGACACCTCTGGTCTGGCCGGCTTGGCTAGCTGTCCCACTGTCTCCTCCACTCTCCTCACATCAACACACACACCTCGCCTAAGAGGGTCTGCCGTGGCAAAAGCAGTATCTGTCCCGACACCTAGGGTGTCACACGTGGCAATTAATTCCTCACCAGACCCTCACCGAACACACTTACTCTGCTACACACACACTATGCAGGTGATTCAGTCTTACACACATTCTTGCACACGCCGGTGTACACACACATTGATTGTCTGGGTGTTGGGTGGCTGTTAGGGGCTGTTCCACCTGGGTCCAGGCAGTGTATGTGGGCAGAGCAGTCCTCTAGGGCTTCTCTCATTAACGAGATCTGGTCAAAGAGAGGTGATACCCAAGGAGGACCAGGACCAGCCCTGGGAAAGGCAAGAAGCTGAGGTGGGTGGTGTGACAGAGATAAGAAAGTTGGAGAAAGTGAATGAGGAGAGAGAGAGCGAGAAATATTGTTGGAAGCTGGGCAAAGCCCTGAGAAAAGCCTGGACCCTCTGGCCTGGGTTTGGGAGGCCGGGGTGAGGGGAGGGGCCAGGGATGGAGGGCAAACTGAGTGACAGAGGGGATTGCCGCAGGGTGGGAACGCAATGTCTTACCAGGCTGTACTCCCACGGGACCCTCGGAAACACATGCACGGCTCTCTTCCTGCCTCAGGTCAGGCCCCCTATTCAGCTTCCCACCGATCAGGGTCTTTCTTTCTGTGAGCGACAGAGCGAGAAAGAGAGATGGAGAGAGATTAAAATTAGGCTCAGGCTGTACTCTGGCTACTACACTGGCCCTCCATCAATCCCCCTCCCTCCATCCCTCTCTTCTCTCCTCCCCCCTCCCTCCATCCCTCTCTGCTCTCCTCCCCCCTCCCTCCATCCCTCTCTTCTCTCCTCCCCCCTCCCTCCATCCCTCTCTGCTCTCCTCCCCCCTCCCTCCGTCCCTCTCCTCCCTCTGCCTGAGAATATGACTGTTAAGAGAGCAGGTCACTTTCACACAGTAATTCTTGTGTGCCAGAACAGCGGAGATAGGAGCACTTATTTTTCAAAGCCTTGGGCTGTTTCATTCCAAAAGTGTATCCCCTCCCCTCCCTACTACTCCTTGTTCTCTTCCCCTTCACAAATCACACAGGACGGGATAGTTGAAATCAGCATGGTGGAAACGAGGTGCAGATGTTGCTTATACCTACCCAGTGGTTTGAAATCAACAAAGACAGAAGAGAGAGGATAACTTTTTAAAATGAAATGTAGCCCAGCTCACCCAGTAGTAGTAGTTGAGGCAAGGGGAAGTAGGCAGGGAGAGGGTGTGTCTTTGTCTGCGTGCATAGTATGTGTGTATTTGCATCTGCAAGCGTGTGTGTGTGCGCGTCAGCTTCTGTGCATCTGTTTATGCGTGTGTGTCTCCAAGGTCTGAACTTTGCCTGACCCCCCAGCTCTGCTTTTATGATGTCGCCTATTTCATTTGAAAGGCTGAGTCATGACTGCCGCTCCTCCGAGAGACAATTAAATGCCAGTAGGAGCAGATACCACCTTGACTACCTCCCAAATGGCACCCTTTTCCCTATATAGTGCACTTCTTTAGACCAGGGCCCTGGTCAAAAGTAGTGCACTATAAAGGGTATAGGGTGTCATTTGTTACCCATTCTCTTGTATACTACATCCCAGACGCACTACCTGGGGTTAGAACAATGTTTACCCTCCGAAATGTTCTGTTCCCCACCTCTTACTAGCACTCTATCTGATGTCACTCATACTCTAATCACACAGGTAGCACACAGTGAGTGAGTGAGTGAGTGAGTGAGTGAGTGAGTGAGTGAGTGAGTGAGTGAGTGAGTGAGTGAGTGAGTGAGTGAGTGAGTGAGCGTGTAAATTGCTAGTTGGTCCATACAACCTAAGTAATGCTAGGGGAAACACTGAAGGCACCGGTTTGTGTTTTGGTCAAGTCATTGGTCATGTGGTATCTTTGTGGACTTGCACTGTGTTTTCTCACTGTAGGATTAGACAGGAGTTAGAAAGGGCCAGTGGTATTATGACTGGACTTTCCTACACTGGTATGCTGTCGCTATGTCTTTACACATGATGCTAGTGAATGAATGGTGTGGGCCCATATCTGCTGTGTCAACGTGAAGAGATAGCAGGAATCTTCTCCCATTTATCAAACCATATTTCACAACCCTGAAGAGATGGATGTGGACTCTACTGTCACAAGGTCATGTGGGCTGTGTGTGCGCTCTCCCCTCCAAATCAAATCTTATTGGTCGCACTCACATATTTAGCAGATCTTATTGCAGGAGTAGCAAAATGCTTATGTTCCTAACTCCAACAGTGCAATAGTATTTAACAATACACAACAATACACACATCTAAAAAGTAAAATAAATATTAGGACGATCAATGTTAGAGTCCGGAATATAAATATAGATGTATATGATGGGATGTATAGGCATTATGGACAGTATATGGATAGCATATGTAGTATATCTGTAGAATACGTAGTATATGTACAGCAATAGTTAAGTAGGATAGGCCTTGACTAGAATACAGTATATGGATAGAATATGTAGTATATCTGTAGAATACGTAGGGTAGAATACTATATTTACAGCAATAGTTAATAGGTGAGAGGTGTTTGTATGTGCCTGCAGGCATAGGATTACTGCACCACAGTATATGAGTACTGGACTTGAGCGCGTGTTTGTGTGTGTGTCGGGGGGACGCCAGGCTGTCTCAGGCAGGGAGGCCCTCCCCAGCACCAGAGAGGCAGGAAGAGAGATACTATAAATCAGAGCAGATTACAGAGAGAGGAGGAAGGAGAGAGAGAGACAGCTGGACCGCTCCACTGCACCACAGACTCCTCTGGTTAATGTCTCAGACCTACTGTAGCCCTGCAGTTCACCTAGATCCTGATCCAGACCTACCTCTACCGCTGGCCCCAGGCCCAGGCCTAGACCAGCGCTGCTAACCTATCACCTATCCACTGTTTTAGCACTATCCCCCAGCCCTGTCTCCTGTACTGTCCTAGCACTATCCCTCAGCCCTGTCTCCTTTCTCCAACCCTGTCTCCTGTACTGAACTAGCACTATCCCCCAGCCCTGTCTCCTGTACTGAACTAGCACTATCCCCCAGCCCTGTCTCCTGTACTGAACTAGCACTATCCCCCAGCCCTGTCTCCTGTACTGAACTAGCACTATCCCCCAGCCCTGTCTCCTGTACTGTCCTAGCACTATCCCCCAGCCCTGTCTCCTGTACTGAACACTAGCACTATCCCCCAGCCCTGTCTCCTGTACTGAACTAGCACTATCCCCCAGCCCTGTCTCCTGTACTGTCCTAGCACTATCCCCCAGCCCTGTCTCCTGTACTGTCCTAGCACTATCCCCCAGCCCTGTCTCCTGTACTGTCCTAGCACTATCCCCCAGCCCTGTCTCCTGTACTGTCCTAGCACTATCCCCCAGCCCTGTGTCCTGTACTGAACTAGCACTATCCCCCAGCCCTGTGTCCTGTACTGAACTAGCACTATCCCCCAGCCCTGTCTCCTGTACTGAACTAGCACTATCCCCCAGCCCTGTCTCCTTTCTCCAGCCCTGTCTCCTGTACTGTCCTAGCACTATCCCCCAGCCCTGTGTCCTGTACTGAACTAGCACTATCCCCCAGCCGTGTGTCCTGTACTGAACTAGCACTATCCCCCAGCCCTGTGTCCTGTACTGAACTAGCACTATCCCCCAGCCCTGTGTCCTGTACTGAACTAGAACTATCCCCCAGCCCTGTCTCCTGTACTGAACTAGCACTATCCCCCAGCCCTGTCTCCTTTCTCCAGCCCTGTCTCCTGTACTGTCCTAGCACTATCCCCCAGCCCTGTCTCCTGTACTGTCCTAGCACTATCCCCCAGCCCTGTGTCCTGTACTGAACTAGCACTATCCCCCAGCCCTGTGTCCTGTACTGAACTAGCACTATCCCCCAGCCCTGTGTCCTGTACTGAACTAGCACTATCCCCCAGCCCTGTGTCCTGTACTGAACTAGCACTATCCCCCAGCCCTGTGTCCTGTACGGAACTAGCACTATCCCCCAGCCCTGTGTCCTGTACTGAACTAGAACTATCCCCCAGCCCTGTGTCCTGTACGGAACTAGCACTATCCGCCAGCCCCGTCTCCTGTACTGAACTAGCACTATCCCCCAGCCCTGTGTCCTGTACTGAACTAGCACTATCCCCCAGCCCTGTGTCCTGTACTGAACTAGCACTATCCCCCAGCCCTGTGTCCTATCTCCAGCCCGGTCTCCTGTACTGAACTAGCACTATCCCCCATCCCTGTGTTCTATCTCCAGCCCTGTCTCCTGTACTGAACTAGCACTATCCCCCAGCCCTGTGTCCTATCTCCAGCCCCGTCTCCTGTACTGAACTAGCACTATCCCCCAGCCCTGTGTCCTATCTCCAGCCCTGTCTCCTGTACTAGGGATTATTTGAACAGTTAACCCCCTGCCTCTCCTCCATGCTCCTCTCTTTATTACATTTCCTGTGAAATAAGAGAGAGAGAATATCATCTTTCCAGTACTGGAGGGAGGTAGCAGAGGGAGAATGAGAGGGATGGACTGACAGGAGTTTTACAGGGTATCTGTTGGTTCACAGCACCACTGAGGAAGCAAAATCCACTGACCTGGCTGAGAACTGTGTGGATCGTTGAATTGTTATGTAGTTGTTATTGCGTATTACAGACCACAAGAAACCATCTGTGTTGTTGAACTGTTGTTAAAGTCCAAGTTGATTAGTATTTAGTTAGCCAATATAAAGATCCTATGAATACTCTGAGGTAAGAAAATTCACATTCAAGTCCATCACTCATTATGTTCTAAAAACTCACTTAATTTTACTAAAACTATTTATCCATTATATTTTTGTCTTTTTCTAATTATTACATACCAGTTTCCACAATATATTTATTTTTTCTTGATTCTTTATCTGATTTTAATTTGGCCATCCCTCATTGGGACAGCAAAGAAGGGATTTGTTGTGTTTTGACTACAACCTTCAAATGGCACCCTATTCCCTACATAGTGCACTACTTAAAGGGCTCTGGTCAAAAGTAGTGCACTATATAGGGAATAGGGTGCAATTTGGGATGCAGACAGGGTCACTGATCCACATAATTTCCCCTCCAAATCGCCGTCTGAAAGTGATGGTTTCACTGTTATTCTTTCCTATTTTAGGGCAAGGAAAGCCTGTGATGTTATCTTATAGCTTGCCAACATTCTCATTGTCTCTCATTCTCGCTCTCTCCATATTTTTGCATTTAATTGTGTTTTGACAACTTTTTCTTTCCGTCAAAAGTCAGTTATAGCTTCCAGTCCTGTGGTAAGGATAGCTTCTGATGACGGCTGAAAGATGGCCGCCGTGAATCTCTTACAGAAACCATGAGGAAATCCTTTGAAAAGAGGGAGCCAAGGCAAGCACTAGGACTGCGTCACAAATGGAAACCTATTCCCTACATAGTGGACTACTTTTGACCAGGACTCATAGAGCTTAGGGTGCCATTTGGTACACAGCCTAGGACTGGTGACCTTGATTTTCCTTTTTGATGCCTGGATTTAAGTCTTTACTGTACAGTACAAAGCTCCCAGTTTCTCTCCTGAGCCCTGTTTTACAGTGCAGACTTCAGCCTTGGTGAGGCTCCTTGGCAGCCATTTTGGGGTCAGTGTTAAAACAGTGGAGCAGTTAGTTATACAGCAGGACCCAGCTACTGTATAAAAGGCCATGGGAAAGACACGCTGGGACCTGTCACTGATAGATGTCAAATGTCGTCAAATTTCTCACGCTTTTTTTCCCTTCTTCCTTCGTTCGCTCTTCCTCTTTCTCTCTATTTTCCCCTCATTTGGTCTTAGGGAACGTATTGATCCCTCTCTTCCCAAAGTTATTTATAATTGAAGATAAACAAGGAATGTGCAGTTTCCATGGGAACTGTCCGAATTTGGGGTAGCCTGAAATTGTTGTTGTTTTTTTGTATACATATAAGTCCTGTGAATACGCAAGGGAGGGAGGGAGGAAGAGGAGGGAATGGAGGGAAGAGGAGGGTAAAACATGATACTAGTGTCACCAGCGAGCAAGTGGAGGGAAACGTGGGGAAGTCCAGCTTTACCCCAGTGAGCTGAGCGTTACACATCCTATTATTATCCCTGGACTGTGCGACAGCTCTGACCACTAAGAGGAACTCTAACACACACACAACCCCCCTCCCCACTCATTCACACACATTCTCTGTCCCCTCAGGCCAGGTCATTCCCAAGTCTTATTTCTGCTTCACTTTATGGGAATGCTTAAATGTAGCTATGGCAGGGAGGGCAGTTATAATAATCAAAGCCTTCACACACTGTGCCGTGGCTTCCCAGTCCAGTTCTAGGTGGTCTGGCTAGTCTTGTGGCATCTTGTCACTCTCGGCTGGCGGTGCCATGTTGGATCCACACAGGTCGGGTGGCAGGGCACAAGTTTACCTGATTTACTAAGCTGTCCAGTAAGAGCCTGTGCTAAAACAATAAGTTACTTTTGCTCTCTTTGAAACCCTACAATTTCTACATTTGAAGCACTGTCTGGCCTGTGGTGTGTGTTTTTATTTCTTCATCAAGTGAAAGCCCCATGAGAGATCTAAGGTGATGAGGTGTTAAAGATATATTTGACATATGAGTACTACACCCTCTCAACCTCCTTTGGCAGACACACACACACCTGTGGACCAACTGTGCCTGTGGTCGTCATCCCCCATGGGGTGAAACTGTCACCACGTGGAGTGTTCTACTGATTAGCCTGGGATTTGTGTGTGTGGACCACCCAAACAGTGCCACGTGTGTGAGGTGTGAGCGGACAGGTCTGTCCCACAGGCTGCAGTGGACACACAAGCAGTGGTTTAAGCGCTGGGAGACTCAAACTGTGTGAGCAAGAGCTGGCACCCTAAGTCTCTTCATTTAAATTTGTAACATTTGCTTAACCTTTATTTAACTAGGCAAGTCAGTTAAGAACAAATTCTTATTTACAATGACGGCCTAGGAATAGTGGGTTAACTGCCTTGTTCAGGGGCAGAACGACAGATTTGTACCTTGTCAGCTCAGGGATTCGATCTAGCAACCTTTCGGTTACTGGCCCAACGCTCTAACCACAAGGCTACCTGCTGCACCATGTGAAAGAGGGGAGTGATGGGCAGACTTACTCACTGCAAATCAGTCAATCGTGGAGAGGAGGATGAGGAAGATGAGGAGAGGAAGAAGAGGATGAGGAGAGGGAGATGAGATGAGGAAGATGAGATGAGATGAGGAGAGGAGGATGAGGAGAGGAGGCTGGGGAGAGATTGAGCTCTTAGGAAGTAGAGGTGAAGTCCACACACACACTGCACACACTGCTAAAGAAAACCACTCATATATCTAACATGTCATCAACTCCCACTGTTTGGTTAGTACTATGGCTGGTTTACACTCACTGCTACTGAAGTACTCCCCTCCATACCCCCACCTGACTGGGGGCTTAAAGTGTCTGTTTGTTTTGTGATTGTGTGTGTGGGGGCAGGCAGTATCTGTCTGTGAGTTAGTGTGTTGGTCCCTGTCTTGGATGGGGGCTAAGCCCACCATTGACTCAGGCTAGACAGAGTGGGCCAGTCTAGGCACACACACACACACACACACTTCAGGATCCACTCAGAAAAATTCCACTGTCTGAGGCGCTGATCCCTTGTGTGTGTGTGTGTGTGTGTGTGTGTGTGTGTGTGTGTGTGTGTGTGTGTGTGTGTGTGTGTGTGTGTGTGTGTGTGTGTGTGTGTGTGTGTGTGTGTGTGTGTGTGTGTGTGTGTGTGTGTGTGTGTGTGTGTGTGTGTGTGTGTGTGAGAGGGAGAGGGAGAGGGAGAGAGCAAGAGCTGTGTGAGTCAGAGGAGACTTCAACTCCTACCGGTAATCCTCCCATGTCTCCCTCTATCCCTCCCTTTACCGTTCCCTCACTCTCACTGTCTAGAGGAGAGGTGTTTGGAGTCTGGGCCACTTTTCCTCCTACCAAACCAGAGCCATTAGTTAGATGGTGTCTGTGTGGAGGAGTGTACTGTGCGTGTGTGTAGGAGTTTACAGTGTGTGTGTAGGAGTTTACAGTGTGTGTATGGAGGAGTGTAAACTGGGTTTTGCCTTGAAAATCGTCAACATTTTGTGGGGAGTTTTGTTCCCCTCTCTCTCCCTGATGTTTCTGTATGAGAAAAACACTAAGGTAAATGCCAGTACTTATCACCTAGGTGCATTCGTTTATCTTGCTTTGTAGAACCTCTACAGTATGTACGCCCAACCTATTGTTGTTATCTTTCTTACCAAACGGTGAGACAAAATGAATTCTCTATGCAACACTCCCTGTTGCACAGTCGTCTCAAATAGTGAAATATGCCAGAGTTGGTTCCCAGAGAGGATGGTTTGTGTTTGGTCTTGTCTGAATTACGGCGACATTAGTTTAAATAATAATTATCCTCTACATCGTTCTGATGACCAGCATAAATCTCCGTTGGCCGAGGCCACAGAGCAATAGGAAACAGACGGTACATTCTGCTAGCATAACGGCTGCATCCCAAATGGAACACGATTCCCTATGTAGTGCTCTGGTCAAACGTTGTACAACATGTAGTGAATAGGGCGCATTCCTGGTAATTGTAGTCCTCTAGGATCAAACAGGAGGGAGTGTTCAGACCAGTGAATCTCTCCTCTGAAGGAAGAGACATGCAGCAGTCAGTGGGCTAACTCACATCAGATGTTCCTTTCTTTGTTAATTCATATCAAAGTAGAAACTCTTACTAGCAGTAAGGAGTGAGCTTAGCTTTCTCTCCATTCATTTCCAGAAAACACTTCACTTTGAAGTTTAACCAGTGGAATTTGTGGCATTTTTCAGGGTTGTTACGTGAATGGATGGACCGTCTCATCTGTCTGTGTCTGTGTGTGTGAGACTAGTGTTCCACTTTAATCATGTTTACGTACTGCTTTACTCATCTCATATGTATATACTGTATTACATTCTGCTGTATTGTAGTTAATGCCATTCCGACATTGCTCGTCTTAATATTTATATATTTCTTAATTCCATTCTTTTACTTTTAGATTATATACATCTATATTCCGGACTCTGACATTGATCGTCCTAATATTATTTTACTTTTTAGATGTGTGTATTGTTGTGAATTGTTAGATACTACAGCACTGTTGGAGCTAGGAACACAAGCATTTCACTACACCCGCAATAACATCTGCTAAATATGTGTATGTGACCAATACGATTTGGAGTGTGTGTGTGTGTGTGTGTGTGTGTGTGTGTGTGTGTGTGTGTGTGTGTGTGTGTGTGTGTGTGTGTGTGTGTGTGTGTGTGTGTGTGTGTGTGTGTGTGTGTGTGTGTGTGTGTGTGTGTGTGTGCAGGGGGCTGCATATAAACATTTATATTGCGTTAAAAGAGTGATGTTTGAGAGACCAAGCTTTTCTCACAAAAGCTTTCTTGTGATTCATAGCAGGACTTGATCTCAGGGTGTTTCTTCTCCCATCAGCGATGTTGGTACCAGCTAATATGAGACTGGCCAGACAGACTAACGCTCTGTAGGAGAGACATGGCTTGTGTCCCAAATGGCACCCTATTCCCTACATAGTACTACTTTTGAGCAGGGCCCATAGGGCTGTGGTCAAAAAAGAGTACACTATATAGGGAAATAGGGTGCCATTTGAGTTGCAACCATGGTGAAAATTGGCCTCCTGACATTTACTGCTGTAGCGTGACATTATTGCGCTGCTGACTCTGTTTTCAAACAGAAAGGAGCAGCCTTGTAAAGTCGAACTTCTGCTTTATGGCCTGGGCCAGCACTCCTGTGGATATGAAATTCCAGGGAGAACGCCAGGGGAGCGGGTCTGTGTCCCGGCCCAGGGAGAACGCCAGGGGAGTGGGTCTGTGTCCCGGCCCAGGGAGAATGCCAGGGGAGTGGGTCTGTGTCCCGGCCCAGGGGAGTGGGTCTGTGTCCCGGCCCAGGGGAGTGGGTCTGTGTCCTGGCCCAGGGAGTGGGTCTGTGTCCCGGCCCAGGGGAGTGGGTCTGTGTCCTGGCCCAGGGAGTGGGTCTGTGTCCCGGCCCAGGGGAGTGGGTCTGTGTCCTGGCCCAGGGAGTGGGTCTGTGTCCCGGCCCAGGGGAGAGGGTCTGTGTCCTGGCCCAGGGAGTGGGTCTGTGTCCCGGCCCAGGGGAGTGGGTCTGTGTCCTGGCCCAGGGAGTGGGTCTGTGTCCCGGCCCAGGGGAGTGGGTCTGTGTCCTGGCCCAGGGAGTGGGTCTGTGTCCCGGCCCAGGGGAGTGGGTCTGTGTCCCGGCCCAGGGGAGTGGGTCTGTGTCCCGGCCCAGGGGAGTGGGTCTGTGTCCCGGCCCAGGGGAGTGGGTCTGTGTCCCGGCCCAGGGAGAATGCCAGGGGAGTGGGTCTGTGTCCCGGCCCAGGGAGAATGCCAGGGGAGTGGGTCTGTGTCCCGGCCCAGGGGAGTGGGTCTGTGTCCCGGCCCAGGGGAGTGGGTCTGTGTCCTGGCCCAGGGAGTGGGTCTGTGTCCCGGCCCAGGGGAGTGGGTCTGTGTCCTGGCCCAGGGAGTGGGTCTGTGTCCCGGCCCAGGGGAGTGGGTCTGTGTCCCGGCCCAGGGGAGTGGGTCTGTGTCCCGGCCCAGGGGAGTGGGTCTGTGTCCCGGCCCAGGGAGAATGCAAGGGGAGTGGGTCTGTGTCCCGGCCCAGGGGAGTGGGTCTGTGTCCCGGCCCAGGGAGAATGCCAGGGGAGTGGGTCTGTGTCCCGGCCCAGGGGAGTGGGTCTGTGTCCCGGCCCAGGGGAGTGGGTCTGTGTCCCGGCCCAGGGGAGTGGGTCTGTGTCCCGGCCCAGGGGAGTGGGTCTGTGTCCTGGCACAGGCTGCCTGGGAATGTTTTGTCTTTTCCCAGTTATCCTTTTTCAGTTAATGACTGTTCAAATTGACACGTCAGCCAGACAGACACTGTGTAAAAACCCCTCCTCTCGCTCTCTCGCGTGCATATTCTCTCTCTCTCGCTCTGAGGTGTAATGCAATCTATCGTTGGTAAAGGGCCTGACAGGGCTGGAGCCGTGTGTATGTGTGAGATTGTTCTGGTCTTTGGATGCAGTGTGAGCATGGTGTGAGTGGAAGCAGAGCCCAGGTCTGGTCTTCATCACAGAGAACTGCCCAGGGCCAGACCTTCTACCAACACCAGCAGCCCAGGGGTGGGTGAACAGGGACTCTTGCAAATAAACTACATAACTACATATTCTAACGTTTTGAAATCACCACCGCATTGCAATAGGTAGACAAGTGCAATATTAGTATGATATCACGTCTGACTAGAGTTTAGTACCTCAAATACAGCTAAGCTATCTCAACAATGGGCTGTGGTTGTTGAGGTGCATTGTATCTGTATGTGAGTGTGTTGAGCCTGATAGAGCTGTCAGAGGTCAGCAGTGCTGTCTGGTGAGAGCTGTGAGGTACCCTTCAGCAGAAACAGGGGAGTTGGGGGTGGATCAGGGTGTTAAATCGCCAGCCCTTTTCACCCGCAGCATGGGTCCTATATGAATAGCACACTCGTCCTACAGTAGCTCTGCAGCTATCCAGCGTGTGTGTCTGTGCGTGTGTGTCAGTATGTACTAGAAGGTGTTTGTGCATGCAATTTGTGGGCTTGCGTTTCTAGGCACCTGGATTGGGGGGCTCATCTCAGCCAGCCAGTCCAGTTGAGTGAGAAGGGGCAGGGCCAGATAGGGCCACGAGGGGTTAATGTTGTACTCACGCCAGCTTAGCAGGGCAGAGCGCAAGCAGGGATTGGGGTCTGTGGGTGTTGGGGTGACAGGTACTGGGGGCTGGCCAGGACCCACTAGTCCAGAAAGTGCCTCTCTCCTCCTCTCTTCTGTCTGTTAGCTTGCCACTAGCTAACCTCCCCTAGATGTCGAGGCTAGGGTCGTGACGGTTGGGGGGAGGGCAGGCGGTCACCGGTTTAGGTAGCCCACGCGCATGCCTGTCGCCGTGGTGACTGAGAAGGATGTGATATTCACCCCCCCACCCCATCCTGATGATGATTTGGGGCTCCCCTTGAAGAATTCAGGACATGTTTCTCAGGCTCTGCTAGGACTGTCAGCAGCAACACACACACACACACTCACATTTGTTATCTTCATATGGGTTTAAATACCCCCACCCCCTCAGACCCTCAAGCCTATCTGAATATGGGTTTAGGGCCAATCTTCAGTCCCACGCATGTCCCCCTGTCTGTGGAAGATGAGCTGGTCCATCCCTGTGTGACCTCATGGACAGTGGTAATCCATCAGGAGTGGGGAGGGAACTAGCAGCAGCAGGGCCTCTGGAGGATGTTGTGTCTGGGTAGAGTTGTTTCTAAGGGGTCAGCAGTTCTGTCGTCTCTGTGTCGCCTCAGACTCCCACTGGCCAAGTTATTCCCGAGTTATTCCGGTGCTTTCCACACAACATCTCTTCCAGGAACACTGCAGCTGACTCACCTCCAACCCGCTATTTTTTTTTTTTTTTTTTTTTTTTTCACCTTTATTTAACCAGGTAGGCTAGTTGAGAACAAGTTCTCATTTGCAACTGCGACCTGGCCAAGATAAAGCATAGCAGTGTGAACAGACAACAACACAGAGTTACATATGGAGTAAACAATAGACAAGTCAATAACATGGTAGAAAAAAGAGAATCTATATACAATGTGTGCAAAAGGCATGAGGTAGGCAATAAATCGAATAATTACAATTTAGCAGATTAACACTGGAGTGATAAATCATCAGATGATCATGTGCAAGAAGAGATACTGGTGTGCAAAAGAGCAGAAAAGTAAATAAATAAAAGCAGTATGGGGGTGAGGTAGGTAAATTGGGTGGGTAGTTTACAGATGTACTATGTACAGCTGCAGCGATCGGTTAGCTGCTCGGATAGCAGATTTTTAAAGTTGTTGAGGGAGATAAAAGTCTCCAACTTCAGAGATTTTTGCAATTCGTTCCAGTCGCAGGCAGCAGAGAACTGGAAGGAAAGGCGTCCAAATGAGGTTTTGGCTTTAGGGATGATCAGTGAGATACACCTGCTGGAGCGCGTGCTACGGGTGGGTGTAGCCATCGTGACCAGTGAACTGAGATAAGGCGGCACTTTACCTAGCATAGCCTTGTAGATGACCTGGAGCCAGTGGGTCTGACGACGAACATGTAGCGAGGGCCAGCCGACTAGGGCATACAGGTCGCAGTGGTGGGTCGTATAAGGTGCTTTAGTAACAAAACGGATGGCACTGTGATAAACTGCATCCAGTTTGCTGAGTAGAGTATTGGAAGCTATTTTGTAGATGACATCGCCGAAGTCGAGGATCGGTAGGATAGTCAGTTTTACTAGGGTAAGTTTGGCGGCGTGAGTGAAGGAGGCTTTGTTCCGGAATAGAAAGCCGACTCTAGATTTGATTTTGGATTGGAGATGTTTGATATGAGTCTGGAAGGAGAGTTTGCAGTCTAGCCACACACCTAGGTACTTATAGATGTCCACATATTCTAGGTCGGAACCGTCCAGGGTGGTGATGCTAGTCGGGCGTGCGGGTGCAGGCAGCGAGCGGTTGAAAAGCATGCATTTGGTTTTACTAGCGTTTAAGAGCAGTTGGAGGCCACGGAAGGAGTGTTGTATGGCATTGAAGCTCGTTTGGAGGTTAGATAGCACAGTGTCCAGGGAAGGGCCGGAAGTATACAGAATGGTGTCGTCTGCGTAGAGGTGGATCAGGGAATCGCCCGCAGCAAGAGCAACATCATTGATGTATACAGAGAAAAGAGTCGGCCCGAGAATTGAACCCTGTGGTACCCCCATAGAGACTGCCAGAGGACCGGACAACATGCCCTCCGATTTGACACACTGAACTCTGTCTGCAAAGTAGTTGGTGAACCAGGCAAGGCAGTCATTAGAAAAACCGAGGCTATTGAGTCTGCCGATAAGAATATGGTGATTGACAGAGTCGAAAGCCTTGGCCAGGTCGATGAAGACGGCTGCACAGTAATGTCTTTTATCGATGGCGGTTATGATATCGTTTAGTACCTTGAGCGTGGCTGAGGTGCACCCGTGACCGGCTCGGAAACCGGATTGCACAGCGGAGAAGGTACGGTGGGATTCGAGATGGTCAGTGATCTGTTTGTTGACTTGGCTTTCGAAGACCTTAGCTAGGCAGGGCAGGATGGATATAGGTCTGTAACAGTTTGGGTCCAGGGTGTCTCCCCCTTTGAAGAGGGGGATGACAGCGGCAGCTTTCCAATCCTTGGGGATCTCAGATGATACGAAGGAGAGGTTGAACAGGCTGGTAATAGGGGGTGCGACAATGGCGGCGGACAGTTTCAGAAATAGGGGGTCCAGATTGTCAAGCCCAGCTGATTTGTATGGGTCCAGGTTTTCCAGCTCTTTCAGAACATCTGCTATCTGGATATGGGTAAAGGAGAAGCTGGGGAGGCTTGGGCGAGTAGCAGCGGGGGGGGCGGGGCTGTTGGCCAAGGTTGGAGTCGCCAGGTGGAAGGCATGGCCAGCCATTGAGAAATGTTTGTTGAAGTTTTCGATTATCACGGACTTATCAGTGGTGACCATGTTATCTAGCCTCAGTGCAGTGGGCAGCTGGGAGGAGGTGCTCTTGTTCTCCATGGACTTTACAGTATCCCAGAACTTTTTGGAGTTAAAGCTACAGGATGCAAATTTCTGATTGAAAAAGCTGGCCTTTGCTTTCCTGACTGACTGCGTGTATTGGTTCCTGACTTCCCTGAACAGTTGCATATCACGGGGGCTCTTCGATGCTATTGCAGTTCGCCACAGGATGTTTTTGTGCTGGTCGAGGGCAGTCAGGTCTGGAGTGAACCAAGGGCTATATCTGTTCTTGGTTCTGCATTTTTTGAACGGAGCATGCTTGTCTAATATGGTGAGGAAGTAACTTTTAAAGAATGACCAGGCATCCTCAACTGACGGGATGAGGTCAATATCCTTCCAGGGTACCCGGGCCAGGTCGATTAGAAAGGCCTGCTCGCAGAAGTGTTTCAGGGAGCGTTTGACAGTGATGAGGGGTGGTCGTTTGACCTTGGACCCGTGGCGGATACAGGCAATGAGGCAGTGATCGCTGAGATCTTGATTGAAGACAGCAGAGGTGTATTTGGAGGGCAAGTTGGTCAGGATAATGTCTATTAGGGTGCCCATGTTTACGGATTTAGGGTTGTACCTGGTGGGTTCCTTGATGATTTGTGTGAGATTGAGGGCATCAAGCTTAGATTGTAGGACTGCCGGGGTGTTAAGCATATCCCAGTTTAGGTCACCTAACAGAACAAACTCTGAAGCTAGATGGGGAGCGATCAATTCACAGATGGTGTCCAGGGCACAGCTGGGAGCTGAGGGGGGTCGGTAGCAGGCGGCAACAGTGAGAGACTTATTTCTGGAGAGATTAATTTTTAAAATTAGAAGTTCGAACTGTTTGGGCATAGACTTGGAAAGTATGACAGAACTTTGCAGACTATCTCTGCAGTAGATTGCAACTCCCCCCCCTTTGGCAGTTCTATCTTGACGGAAAGTGTTATAGTTGGGTATGGAAATCTCAGAGTTTTTGGTGGCCTTCCTAAGCCAGGATTCAGACACGGCAAGGACATCAGGGTTGGCAGAGTGTGCTAAAGCGGTGAGTAAGGCAAACTTAGGGAGGAGGCTTCTGATGTTGACATGCATGAGGCCAAGGCTTTTTCGATCACAGAAGTCAACAAATGAGGGTGACTGGGGACATGCAGGGCCTGGGTTTACCTCCACATCACCCGAGGAACAGAGTAGTAGTAGGATGAGGGTGCGGCTAAAGGCTATCAAAACTGGTCGCCTAGAGCGTTGTGGACAAGGAATAAAAGGAGCAGATTTATGGGCGTGGTAGAATAGATTCTGGGCATAATGTGCAGACCAGGGTATGGTGGGGCACGGGTACAGCGGAGGCAAGCCCAGGCACTGGGTGATGATAAGAGAGGTTGTATCTCTGGACATGCTGGTCTCAATGGGTGAGGTCACCGCATGTGTGGGGGGTGGGACAAAGGAGGTATCAGAGGTATGGAGAGTGGAACTACGGGGTCCATTGCAAACCAAAACAATGATAACTAGCCTGAACAACAGTATGCAAGGCATATTGATATTTGAGAGAGACATACAATAAGGCATAAAGTGATTGCAGGTCATGATTGGGAGAGCTAGCTAAAACAGCAGGTGAGATAACAGCAGCTAGTCAGCTAACACAGCAACAGAAGGTAAAAATGGCGACGACTGGGCAGAGAGGGTCGGATTAACTACACACAGATCCTGAGTTAAGGCACAGAGCCGACAGATAAAACACAAATAAACAGAATGGAGTACCGTGAATTAATGGACAGTCAAGCAGGCATCAGCTATGTAGCCAAGTGATCATAGTGTCCAGGGGGCAGCCGTAGATGGAGTAGTGAGGCCTCCACTAAGCTAGCACGCGTTTAAAGTTAGTAGCCCGGGGGGGTGGTCTGCTCAGACGGAGGGGGTCTGCTCAGACGGAGGCCGGTTGAGGGCACCGGTTGAGGGCACGTCTGCAAACCAGACGTGGTCGTGTCGACAGAGAATCCAAGCCGGATAGCGATGGCGAAAGAGAGGTTGTGAATTGTAGAATTGTGTTTGCTAACTGGTGCTAGCTTCCTGGCTGCGCTAGCTGCAAGATAAGCTAGCAGTTAGCAGACCGGGGCAGGCAAGTTAGCCTTTGGGGGATGTCGCGATGGGGGGGAAGTCTGTTTTTGCCTCTTCGTGCGGTGACGTCAATAGACCAGTCGTGGAATTAGTAGGGTTCCAGGTAGCTCTAGGTAGCTAACAGGCCTAGTAGGTTAGCAGAATGGGCCTTCAGCGGGCGTCACGCCTGAGGGGCCTGTTGGAGTCCCCGGGCAGATTATGTCGGTATTCCAGTCGTAGAGGATAGGCGGGGTTCCGTGCTCCGTACCGGCAGTAAATGGGTCCGGGTCTTGTAGCCCAGGAGTGGGCTTCAGTGGTAGCACAGGAGCCCTAGCCAATTAGCTTCAGGCTAATTGGTGCCTGCTCCGGTGCCTGCTCCGGGATGGAAACGCTAGCCAGGAGTGGTCACCCGGGATTGTGGTTAGCTAGTTGCGAAGATCCAGATGAAAATGTTCAGAGTTTGCGGTAGGAATCCGGGGATATGGAGAGAAATAGGTCCGTTATGCTCTGGTTTTAGTCACGTTGTTCGAACTAGCGAGAGCTTTCCGAGCTAAAGGTTAGCTGATGACCGCTAGCAATGGTTTGCTAACTGATAGCTGGTAGGCAGTTAGCTGGCTATCTTCAGTAGATGGATTCCAGATCAGAAGTAAATAGAAATACTTTAGAAAAAAGCAGATCCACGCCACATTGGGTGAGGTGGGTTGCAGGAGAGTATTTAGAAGTTGAGGTTTAAGAAAGTATTTTTAAAAGATATGCGAAGAAAAAGATGTAAAAAGATATATACAAGGGACACGGGACACGACAGGACAAAGACGTCTACACTGCTACGCCGTCTTGGAATAACTATGGGAACACTGTGTGTGCGTGCGTGCGTGCGTCTCAAGTCCACAGAGACAATTTGTCTTGATCTGTAACTTCCTTCTTCCCAGTGCCAACTCGAGGCACCACAGTCACATGCACATACTGCTGTAATATCACTGGATATGGTTATGCTCTGTGATGATGTAATATCACTGGATATGGTTATGCTCTGTGATGATGTAATATCACTGGATATGGTTATGCTCTGTGATGATGTAATATCACTGGATATGGTTATGCTCTGTGATGATGTAATATCACTGGATATGGTTATGCTCTGTGATGATGTAATATCACTGGATATGGTTATGCTCTGTGATGTAATATCACTGGATATGGTTATGCTCTGTGATGATGTAATATCACTGGATATGGTTATGCGCTGTGATGATGTAATATCACTGGATATGGTTATGCTCTGTGATGATGTAATATCACTGGATATGGTTATTCTCTGTGATGATGTAATATCACTGGATATGGTTATGCTCTGTGATGATGTAATATCACTGGATATGGTTATGCTCTGTGATGATGTAATATCACTGGATATGGTTATGCGCTGTGATGATGTAATATCACTGGATATGGTTATGCGCTGTGATGATGTAATATCACTGGATATGGTTATGCGCTGTGATGATGTAATATCACTGGATATGGTTATGCTCTGTGATGTAATATCACTAGATATGGTTATGCGCTGTGATTATGTAATATCACTGGATAAGGTTATGCTCTGTGATGATGTAATATCACTGGATATGGTTATGCTCTGTGATGATGTAATATCACTGGATATGGTTATGCTCTGTGATGATGTAATATCACTGGATATGGTTATGCTCTGTGATGATGTAATATCACTGGATATGGTTATGCGCTGTGAGGATGTAATATCACTGGATATGGTTATGCTCTGTGATGATGTAATATCACTGGATATGGTTATGCTCTGTGATGTAATATCACTGGATATGGTTATGCGCTGTGAGGATGTAATATCACTGGATATGGTTATGCTCTGTGATGATGTAATATCACTGGATATGGTTATGCTCTGTGATGTAATATCACTGGATATGGTTATGCGCTGTGAGGATGTAATATCCCTGGATATGGTTATGCTCTGTGATGATGTAATATCACTGGATATGGTTATGCTCTGTGATGTAATATCACTGGATATGGTTATGCGCTGTGATGATGTAATATCACTGGATATGGTTATGCTCTGTGATGATGTAATATCACTGGATATGGTTATGCTCTGTGATGATGTAATATCACTGGATATAGTTATGCTCTGTGATGTAAAATAACTGGATGTAGTTATGCTCTGTGATGTAAAATAACTGGATATAGTTATGCTCTGTGATGATGTAATATCACTGGATATGGTAATGCTCTGTGATGATGTAATACCACTGGATATGGTTATGCTTTGTGATGATGTAATATCACTGGATATGGTTATGCTCTGTGATGATGTATTATCACTGGATATGGTTATGCTCTGTGATGTAATATCACTGGATATGGTTATGCTCTGTGATGATGTAATATCACTGGATATGGTTATGCTCTGTGATGATGTAATATCACTGGATATGGTTATGCTCTGTGATGATGTA
>NC_074688.1:27652863-27755363 GCF_029448725.1 Salvelinus fontinalis
TAGCCTGTATTATTGTGTGAACTGTCATCTGTCTCCCTACCCTGGGTCTGGGTCCTGTGTAAGGCTCTTAGAGGGATAATCTGGGCTCTGCCAGGGGTCTTACATCGCCCGCCCAGACCAGGGGTGTCGGGAGGATCAGGACGAGGCGCGAAAAGGACAGGATAGCACACACATCGACCCCCGCCCCGGCTCTGAGGATCGGTGGGGGGGAGTTCTGATATTTCTTTATTTCTTTATACTTTTTGGATTATGTGTGTATTGCTAGGTATTACTGCACTGTTGGAGCTAGAGACATACGCATTTCGCTGCACCTGCGATAACATCTTCAAATATGTGTACCCGAACAATAAACGTTGATTTGATTTTGAGTTTCAGCGCTGTATGTGTGTGTGTATGGGCACTTGGGCTTGGAGGGTAGACTAGGGAAGATGTGTGTAGACGGTAGCTTACTGAGTGAAGGAGGGTGTGAGGGCAGGGGGTATTTGGAGCGGACCCTCCCTGCTCTGTCTTGACCTTAGAGCCATCAGGCCCCTCAATGAGCCAGCGTGTCTGTGAAATGCACTTTATTATTGGTTAATCTGCCCACAGTGGCAGCCCTTATTTCACACTGGATTCCACCCCTGTGGAGACTGTGTGTGTGTGTGTGTGTGTGTGTGTGTGTGTGTGTGTGTGTGTGTGTGTGTGTGTGTGTGTGTGTGTGTGTGTGTGTGTGTGGTGTGTGGTGTGTGTGTGTGTGCACCCCGTGGGGCCGTGCCTAATTGGACAAATTTGCACAGCGGGGGTGGAGGCACAGGCGTGGTGGGAGATTGATATATGGACGCTTGAGACAGAGAGCGCAGAGTACACACTCACACTAAATACTCTTGCACACCGTAAGTATTTGTGATGCATACACACATCACATACATTCACAAACACACACACTCCACCCCACTAATCTAGCCCTACCCAGAGAGAAAGCGTTGGCAGTATAACGGTTATTATATGCTTAGTGTTGTGCTCATACCCAATATCTGAGATTAGCTACGTAATCAACTCCAAACTTTGAGCCCATTTGGTGAGTTTTTCTGTCTATAGATGGCGTCGCCATTTCCATTGGGACATTATCCTGAAAGTGATGAAGAGAGTTGGTTGCTGTGTGTGCGTGTGTGTGCGTGCGTGTGCGTGCGTGTGCGCGTGTAAGCCTGGTGGCATTGAGCTGCTAGACCCAGAGCTTTAATCAGGGTTTTTGGCGAGGGGTGAGTGTGTGACGTGTGCAGAGCCTTAAGAGCAGGTTTGAACCCACACTGTTTCATCAAGCCCTCACGATTCGCTCATATTTGGACCAAAAGCCACCACACTCACAACCAGCTGGTTTCCAGCCCTAGACCCTAGAGTTAGGACTGTAAACACACAGTACACATACATACAGTTATACATGCAGACACAAACACACACACAACATATACTATATACACCATATATACACACACACAAAAAGACCACATAATGGGCCATTTCAGCACCCAGACCACAGCTAATAGAGTAAATGACAGGGGAAGGCTGTGAGAGGGTGTGTGTGAGGGTGACTGTGTTTGTTGTTGTTTTCCCCACACAGCTCTGTCCCTGGCCAAACACTCTTTGATGTGTGTGTGACAGGGGGAGGCATCCCACAGACTCTCAGGGCCAGAACCCCTCCCTCCCTCCCTCTCTCCATCCGTTGCTCTCTTGGTCTATCTCTCCTTGTGGCTGCGGGGGATGACAAGGCACACTGCTGTTTCGCTGTAGGACCCTGCAGCTGCCTAAAACACACACTCACACACTAACACACACATATGGGTCTGGTTATCTCACCCTAGTCCTCTGGCCTACTCTGTTTCTCTCTCTGTTTCTCTCTCTGTTTCTCTCTCTCTCTCTGTTTTTCTCTCTCTCTTTCTCTCTTTCTCTGTTTTTCTCTCTCTGTTTCTCTCTCTCTCTCTGTGTTTCTCTGTTTCTCTCTCTCTCTCTCTCTCTCTCTTTCAATTCAATTCAATTCAAGGGGCTTTATTGGCATGGGAAACATGTGTTAACATTGCCAAAGCAAGTGAGGTAGATAATATACAAAAGTGAAATAAACAATAAAAATTAACAGTAAACATTACACATACAGAAGTTTCAAAACAATAAAGACATTACAAATGTCATATTATATATATACAGTGTTGTAACAATGTACAAATGGTTAAAGTACACAAGGGAAAATAAATAAGCATAAATATGGGTTGTATTTACAATGGTGTTTGTTCTTCACTGGTTGCCCTTTTCTTGTGGCAACAGGTCACAAATCTTGCTGCTGTGATGGCTCACTGTGGAATTTTACCCAGTAGATATGGGAGTTTATCAAAATTGGATTTGTTTTCGAATTCTTTGTGGATCTGTGTAATCTGAGGGAAATATGTCTCTCTAATATGGTCATACATTGGGCAGGAGGTTAGGGAGTGCAGCTCAGTTTCCACCTCATTTTGTGGGCAGTGAGCACATAGCCTGTCTTCTCTTGAGAGCCATGTCTGCCTACGGCGGCCTTTCTCAATAGCAAGGCTATGCTCACTGAGTCTGTACATAGTCAAAGCTTTCCTTAAGTTTGGGTCAGTCACAGTGGTCAGGTATTCTGCCGCTGTGTACTCTCTGTTTAGGGCCAAATAGCATTCTAGTTTGCTCTGTTTTTTTGTTAATTCTTTCCAATGTGTCAAGTAATTATCTTTTTGTTTTCTCATGATTTGGTTGGGTCTAATTGTGCTGTTGTCCTGGGGCTCTGTGGGGTGTGTTTGTGTTTGTGAACAGAGCCCTAGGACCAGCTTGCTTAGGGGACTCTTCTCCAGGTTCATCTCTCTGTAGGTGATGGCTTTGTTATGGAAGGTTTGGGAATCGCTTCCTTTTAGGTGGTTGTAGAATTTAACGGCTCTTTTCTGGATTTTGATAATTAGTGGGTATCGGCCTAATTCTGCTCTGCATGCATTATTTGGTGTTCTACGTTGTACACGGAGGATATTTTTGCAGTTTTCTGCATGCAGAGTCTCAATTTGGTGTTTGTCCCATTTTATGAAGTCTTGATTGGTGAGCGGACCCCAGACCTCACAACCATAAAGGGGAATGGGCTCTATGACTGATTCAAGTATTTTTAGCCAGATCCTAATTGGTATGTTGAAATTTATGTTCCTTTTGATGGCATAGAATGCCCTTCTTGCCTTGTCTCTCAGATCGTTCACAGCTTTGTGGAAGTTAATAGTGGCGCTGATGTTTAGGCCGAGGTATGTATAGTTTTTTGTGTGCTCTAGGGCAACAGTGTCTAGATGGAATTTGTGGTCCTGGCGACTGGACCTTTTTTGGAACACCATTATTTTGGTCTTACTGAGATTTACCGTCAGGGTCCAGGTCTGACAGAATCTGTGCAGAAGATCTAGGTGCTGCTGTAGGCCCTCCTTGGTTGGTGACAGAAGCACCAGATCATCAGCAAACAGTAGACATTTGACTTCAGATTCTAGTAGGGTGAGGCCGTGTGCTGCAGACTGTTCTAGTGCCCGCGCCAATTCGTTGATATATATGTTGAAGAGGGTGGGGCTTAAGCTGCATCCCTGTCTCACCCCACGACCCTGTGTGTAGAAATGTGTGTGTTTTTTGCCAATTTTAACCGCACACTTGTTGTTTGTGTACATGGATTTTATAGTGTCGTATGTTTTACCCCCAACACCACTTACCATCAATTTGTATAGCAGACCCTCATGCCAAATTGAGTCGAAGGCTTTTTTGAAATCAACAAAGCATGAGAGGACTTTGCCTTTGTTTCGGTTTGTTTGGTTGTCAATTAGGGTGTGCAGTGTGAATACGTGGTCTGTTGTACGGTAATTTGGTAAAAAGCCAATTTGACATTTGCTCAGTACATTGTTTTCACTGAGGAAATGTACGAGTCTGCTGTTAATGATAATGCAGAGTATTTTCCCAAGGTTACTGTTGACGCATATTCCACGGTAGTTATTGGGGTCAAATGTGTCTCCACTTTTGTGGATTGGGGTGATCAGTCCTTGGTTCCAAATATTGGGGAAGATGCCAGAGCTAAGGACGATGTTAAAGAGTTTTAGTATAGCCAATTGGAATTTGTTGTCTGTATATTTGATCATTTCATTAAGGATACCATCAACACCACAGGCCTTTTTGGGTTGGAGGGTTTTTATTTTGTCCTGTAACTCATTCAAGGTCATTGGCGAATCCAGTGGGTTCTGGTAGTCTTTAATAATTGATTCTAGGATTTGTATTTGATCATGTATATGTTTTTGCTCTTTACTCTTTGTTATAGAGCCAAAAAGATTGGAGAAGTGTTTTACCCATACATCTCCATTTTGGATAGATAATTCTTCGTGTTGTTGTTTGTTTAGTGTTTTCCAATTTCCCAGAATTGGTTAGAGTATGGATTCTTCAATTACATTGAGCTGATTTCTGACGTGCTGTTCCTTATTTTCCCGTAGTGTATTTCTGTATTGTTTTAGTGATTCACCATAGTGAAGGCGTAGACTCAGGTTTTCCGGGTCTCTATGTTTTTGGTTGGACAGGTTTCTCAATTTCTTTCTTAGATTTTTGCATTCTTCATCAAACCATTTGTCATTGTTGTTCATTTTCTTCTGTTTTCTATTTGAGATTTTTAGATTTGATAGGGAAGCTGAGAGGTCAAATATACTGTTAAGATTTTCTACTGCCAAGTTTACACCTTCACTATTGCAGTGGAACGTTTTACCCAGGAAATTGTCTAAAAGGGATTGAATTTGTTGTTGCCTAATTGTTTTTTGGTAGGTTTCCAAACTGCATTCCTTCCATCTATAGCATTTCTTAATGTTACTCAGTTCCTTTGGCTTTGATGCCTCATGATTGAGTATTGCTCTGTTCAAGTAGACTGTGATTTTGCTGTGGTCTGATAGGGGTGTCAGTGGGCTAACTGTGAACGCTCTGAGAGACTCTGGGTTGAGGTCAGTGATAAAGTAGTCTACAGTGCTACTGCCAAGAGATGAGCTATAGGTGTACCTACCATAGGAGTCCCCTCGAAGCCTACCATTGACTATGTACATACCCAGCGTGCGACAGAGCTGCAGGAGTTGTGACCCGTTTTTGTTGGTTATGTTGTCATAGTTGTGCCTAGGGGGGCATATGGGGGAGGGAATGCTGTCACCTGCAGGCAGGTGTTTGTCCCCCTGTGTGCTGAGGGTGTCAGGTTCTTGTCCAGTTCTCGTATTTAGGTCGCCACAGACTAATACATGTCCCTGGGCCTGGAAATGATTGATTTCCCCCTCCAGGATGGAGAAGTTGTCTTCATTAAAGTATGGGGATTCTAGTGGAGGGTAGCACACAGGAGGAAATTTTTCTCTGTTAAGATAATTTCCTTTTGAATTTCTAGCCAAATGTAGAATGTTCCTGTTTTGATTAATTTAATGGAGTGAGTTAGGTCTGCTCTATAACAAATTAGCATACCCCCTGAGTCTCTTCCCTGTTTCACACCTGGTAGTTTGGTGGATGAGACTACCAGCTCTCTGTAACCTAGAGGGCAACCAGTGGGTCTGTCTCCTCTATACCATGTTTCTTGCAGGATGACAATGTCTGTATTACCGATTTCTTTGGTGAAGTCCGGGTTCCTGCTCTTTAGGCCAAAGGCAGATGACCTCAGGCCTTGGATATTCCAGGATGATATAGTGAAGTATGGCCATGTTTCTCTCTCTCTCTCTCTCTCTCTGTTTCTCTCTCTCTGTTTTTCTCTCTCTCTCTCTTTCTCTCTCTCTCTTTCTCTGTTTTTCTCTGTTTCTCTCTCTCTGTTTCTCTCAATTTTCAATTCAATTCAATTGATTTTATTGACATGGCAAGTTCATTATTACTTACATTGTCAAAGTATACATATCGAAAAATAAAAATAAAATATATATGTATATATATACAAAATATATATATATATTTATATATAAATAAATGGTGGGACCAACAGCAATAATAATAGTAGTAGTGGACATGGGATTACCATGAACAACAACTACAACACCCATATTCTCTCTCTCTCTTTCTCTCTCTCTTTCTCTGTTTTTCTCTGTTTCTCTCTCTGTTTCTCTCTCTCTCTCTCTGTGTTTCTCTCTCTCTCTGTGTTTCTCTCTTTCTCTGTTTTTCTCTCTCTGTTTCTCTCTCTCTCTCTCTCTCTGTTTCTCTCGCTCTATGTTTCTCTCGCTCTCTGTTTCTCTCTCTCTCTGTTTCTCTCTCTCTCTCTGTTTCTCTCTCTCTATGTTTCTCTCTCTCTCTGCTTCTCTCTCTCTCTCAATTATCTTTTTTTTTTCAATTCAATTTGCTTTATTGGCATGACGTAACAATGTACATATTGCCAAAGCTTATTTACAATATAAAAATGAGAATCAAAATGGTCAACGGGACAACAGTAACAACAATAAATAAGTGTCAAAATAACCTTACATTCAACAATAACAATAAACATACAGTAGAGTACATGTGCAGGTTGATTGGTCTGTCAGACACTGTCCCTCAACTTATGGCAGGCAGCAATGTAGTGCGCTGCCAACCCACAGCTCTCTGCGTCCTCCCCCAACAGGACGGGTAGCCTATCCTCATCAGAGAGGTCTTTGAAACCTTGAATAAGAGTTTCAAATTTGGGGAAATGACACTCTCTAATTGTTTTATATTTTTGACATTTTGTCAGGAAATGCAGCTCCGTCTCAGGTTCTGCTATTGTGCAGTGGTTGCACAGCCTTTCCTCTACAGGGAGCCAGGTTTTCCTGTGTCTACCCTTCTCAATGGCAAGGCTGTGCTCACTGAGCCTGTACTTTGTCAAGGTTTTTCTAAGGTTTTGATCAGTAACCATGGTCAAATATTTAGCCACGGTGTACTGTCGATTTAGGGACAGATAGCACAGCATTTTGCTTTGTGTTTGTGCTTGTGTTTCCCAATAAGCAATGTAGTTTTGTTTTGACTGTGTTGTAATTTGGTTTATTCTGATTGATTGGATTCTCTCTCTCTTTATGTTTCTCTCTGTCTCTATGTTTCTCTCTCTCTCTCTGTTTCTCTCTCTCTCTATGTTTCTCTCTCTCTGTTTCTCTCTCTCTCTATGTCTCTCTCTCTGTTTTTCTCTGTCTCTGTTTCTCTCTCTCTGTCTCTGTTTCTCTCTCTCTTTATGTTTCTCTCTGTCTATGTTTCTCTCTCTCTTTATGTTTCTCTCTGTCTCTGTTTCTTTCTCTCTTTATGTTTCTGTCTGTTTCTCTCTGTCTCTCTGTCTCTATATTTCTCTCTGTCTCTCTCTCTCTCTCTCTCTGTTTCTCTCTCTCTCTCTCTATGTCTCTCTGTTTCTCTCTGTCTCTATGTTTCTCTCTCTCTCTCTCTGTTTCTCTCTCTCTACGTCTCTCTGTTTCTCTCTGTCTCTATGTTTCTCTCTCTGTTTCTCTCTGTCTCTCTCTCTGTCTCTGTTTCTTTCTCTCTCTCTGTTTCTCTGTTTCTCTCTGTCTCTGTTTCTCTCTCTCGCTGTCTCTCTGGGAGGATATGACATCATTCTTCCAGTGATCTGGCTTCTCTGTAAAGCAGGAGGATGTCTAATGCAGAGATTTTAGATTTAAGCCCTGAAAGATGTTTAGACGTGTGTGTGTGTGTGTCTCCTTGGGAACAAAATATACTCTAGTCTATTTAATTAATTTCTATCGCTGACATCCTCAACCATTGAGACCCAGTAGCACCCTTAGACAAAGCTACACACACACACACACACACACACACACACACACACACACACACACACACACACACACACACACACACACACACACACACACACACACACACACACACACAGAAAGGACACACAACGGCTACATTCTCCATGAGGAGAAGTAAACAGCATGCATCTGGACTGAATCTTTCTTCCATGTCTTTGCCAAGAAGCTTCTATTTAATAAGTATTACTTAACAGAACTGTCAGAGACATACCCTAGTCTTCTAGGTAGATGGAAGACGTGTGGTTTCAGGAGAGGCACAGCTCATTGGCTCTCTCAATGGAGGCTATCTCCTGCACTTTGCTCCACACACACACAAAAGCACACAGTGCAATGTTTTCTTTCATTTCATCTTGGCTGTGACTTCATGAAATGTCAAATCAGCACAGCCGATCTAGTTTGTCTTCCGCTCCGTCTCTCTCAGACACGTGAACAAACAGGCGGTGTTGTTGTATGTGTTGTTGCTGTGTATGCATGCACAATGTGTGCTGTGCATGTGTGTAGTCTCCATTGTTGTTCAAGACTGTCGCCCAAACAAAATGGTTGACGTATCCACGTTGCACTGGACTTATTGTCCAACCCCATATGGAACCAGTTTATCCACGATGACTTCTCTCCATTTCGGGCTCTTTGAAAATGTTGCTACTCCCCAGAAACAATATTCCCTTTGTTTATGTTTTTATGTTTCTTTTTTTTATGTCTGTCAGAAAACTTTAAATAAGCCAACAAGCTAAGAATTACTTGCAGAAAGTTAATGCAGAAATATAATATGGCGAGTTTCTCAACCTGCTGTGTTTCTAGAGAGTGTGTGTGATGTTGATGCCAGGGGATAAATCACAACAGGTGACTGATGCTTTTGGCCCATTACAGATTTTTGAAATAAGAACTATGCCTATGAGTTTTATAAAATGACCATTGTGTGTGTCTGTGTGAGATTTAGGGAATTTATGTAAGTAAACGTGGTGTGTGTGTGTGTGTGGACGCGTTTAACTATTGTGTGGACGTGTTTAACGTGTGTGTGTGTGTGTGTGTTGGCATGGGCCAGTGTAGATCGATGATCTGTAAAGTGTATTTGTTATTGGCCTATATGCTTTGGCAGGTGATGAAAGAGAACCACTGACTACACTCCCAGATGTCACATACACATCACTGCTCACCGCTCTTCTCTTTAAAGTGTGTGTGTGTGTGTGTGTGTGTCCAGTCTGTGTGTAGATATCTACTGTCCCTTAGCCCTTTGTACTTTAGCAGCTCCCTAGTCCCTCTCCAGACACACACACACACACGCATCACCCCATGCAGATTAATCCTGTATGTCTAACCCACTTAGCTCTAAAAAATACCTTGACCGTGACATCGTCCCAGCTTACAAGTCAACAATTAAATCCTAAAATTAGGCCATTATCAAAACTGACTTCAGATCAGTATATATTGACAACTGGCGGTGAATGTCTATGACTGCGTCCCATAAGGCACCCTATTACCTCTATAATAGGAATTTCCAGATGAAACAAAAGGAGACCAGTCGTTGATAAAGTGTGCCACCGGGAAAACTATATTTTGTGTGGTATGCAATCAGGTATATCTATATTCATAGACTTGTCAAAGGCGTTTGACACTGTGGACCATACTTTCTTGGTGCAGAGATTGAAGTGTGTTGGGATTACTGGTCATGCTCTGGAGTGGTTTGAACTGCCTGTCAAATAGAACCCAGTGTGTGGTTGGAAGTCAGACTCCATAGATTTGTGCTCGGGTGTGCCTCAAGGATCAATTTTAGGTCCCCTGTTTATTATCTAGATCAACACCATTGGTAGACAACACTGTTCTCTATTCAAGTGGCAGCAGTTTGACGTTTGAAAAAGCTCAAACCGCTTTTACCATCATTCAACAGAATCTGTACGATTTGAAGCGTGTTCTAAATTCCTCCAAAACAAAATGCAAGGTTTTTTCCAACACTAAACACTCTGAAAACCATGTAATTACTACCTTGGAAGGACATTCTATAGAGCAAGTCAAAAGTTACAAATGTTTGGGTGGATGAGAAGTTGAGCTTCACCACCCATGTAGAGAACCTGTCAGGAAACTCAAGCTGCGTATTGGGTTTTATTACTGGCAAAAAAAAAATGTTGCTCCTTTACTGCCAGAAAATAGTTGATTCGTTGTACTTTTCTCTCTGTATTAGACTATGGTGATACTATGTATGTGCAAGCCTCAAGCTCTACACTGAAGGCTCTTGACTCTGTCATGCAGAGGCTCTTGACTCTGTCATGCAGCCCTTCGTTTTGTCACCAAACAGAGACGTCTAACTCACCATTGTGATCTCTAGCGTGCTGTCGGGTGGACATCACTAGCAACACGCAGGCTCAAACACTGGTACAATACATTCTTATTTAGAAGGCCATTTTTGGAAAACTGTTGTTTTATCTATCCTCTCTTCTAGCTCGAAATGAAAACACATACAGCGCAGATCTCCATCTTGTTTTATGCTAAGAGTCCTGAAAAAAGGTCCTTTCATTACTCAGTCCCCTGGTCTTGGAATTCCCTCCACACCAACCTACAACTACAGGACCTGGTGTCCCTGGAGGAGTTGAAAGGACAAATAGATGAACAGGTTGTTGAGACATGTAGTTTCTTGTTGTCACCCGATGTCACTAGTTTGTGTTACCTTATGTAAGGAAGCATGTTGTTTAGAACACACTGCTGTTGCCGGTGTCTTCTGTCCGTTTTCTTACTTTGTTTTTTTGCTTTGTGTGTGTTGTTTTTTTACCTCGTCTATTGCCAGGCCGTCAGCGTAAATAAGAATTTGTTCTTGCCTAGTTAAATAAAGGTTTACTAAAAAAGGTTTAATACAAGTTGCAACAGGGAGACAACCTCTAGCATAGAAGCATAGAAAATGTGTATCTGGCCTTCTCTAAGCGGGCCCTTTTATTCTAATGTCACAGAACCAATGTTCTGGTAACACCCGCCGAGTGGCTGTAGGAAGTCACATCAGCTGCTACCGAATCACACAGGGTCACAAAGTACATTAACAATCAGTGTCTTAAGTCCTTGTACCTCCAGTCTGGCATCAATCACTATCAAAAGATATGAGAACAATCCATAACGTTCCATATCAAATCTAGTGACCATCAAAAGGAGTGTCCCAAATAGAACACTGGAAGGCCCTTGTCAAAAGTAGTGCACTATATAGGGATTAGAGTGCCTTTTGGCATGCAGACAGTGACAGACAGCTTAATGAAGCCTGAGTCTGTTGATGTGACAGCCTCATGTTATTAATACTGTATCAAGGCATGTCTGTCAATATATCATATGTCAATATGTATCTAGACTATTCATCTGTAAATGAGGGGGTGATCTCCATTATGGAAGACTGGAGAGAGACGGGCAGGGCTGGACTTGTATGTGTAACAAGACAGGGCTACTGAGACCTCGTGTGTGTGTGTGTGTGTGTGTGTGTGTGTGTGTGTGTGTGTGTGTGCGTGCGTGCGTGCGTGCGTGCGTGCGTGCGTGCGTGCGTGCGTGCGTGCGTGCGTGCGTGCGTGCGTGCGTGCGTGCGTGCGTGCGTGCGTGCGTGCGTGCGTGCGTGCGTGCGTGCGTGCGTGCGTGCGTGCGTGCGTGCGTGCGTGCGTGCGTGCGTGCGTGCGTGCGTGCGTGCGTGCGTGCGTGCGTGCGTGCGTGCGTGAGATAAAAGTGCAGATCCTGACACTTTTACTGCAGGTATGTGGGGTGAGGATTTCCAGAGCTTGTTTGGAGGCCAGTCAGGGGCTGGACCCAGGGCTGAGACAGATACCGTGACTCATGGTTGTGTACCCATTCAATTGTTGGGATCATATTTAGAGTATGAGACTGTTTTTTATTTATTTAGATACAGTGACATACACGTACACACTGTCACACGTACACTCTGTCACACGTACACACGTATGTTGAGCACTCTAAGGCCTATACAGTTCACTCCTTGTGTTGCTAATGCCATCCCAAAAGTAGTTGACTACGGTTGGATTCTGTGAATAACCAAGGATTTAGGGATGGCTGGATCGATTGAGTGAGGGAAGGAGCGTCCTCCCTCGAGGGGTTCAGCGAAAGCCAGCGGTTCCAAACCTCTCTGCCAATACCAGCAAATTGTCAGTTTTCCTTTCCCCACTCAGACCACTCCCAGACAGTCCTAGCAAAATAATTGCTTGAGAAATTGCCCATTGCTAAGAAGCTATTTTTGTTTCTTTTTTACAATTTTAATTGAAAACTATTACAGTAAGGCACTTAATTGTTACCCAGAAATGATTTGATATTGAGATAAAAATGGCTGCATTGGACGTTTAACTATGTAGGAAAACCCTTTTTCCCCCCCATACTCCACAAGTCAACAACAATATTCTAGTAAGATCAGAGTGCACCATTATTAAAGAACAGTTGTGATAATAACCTCATGGGATATGTGTGTTCTTCAATGTATGTGCTTTATTCATTTTACCATGAGTTTGGAGATGGCTATGCTGGAGATGAAGTCTCTAAAACCACCAAAGCTTTATCAGAATATTGATGTACTGTATGTTGAGAAATCTACAGCCAACAATACAGTCCAATACTACTGACACTACTGCCATCCCAAGTGTAGGTGACTAGGGTCGGATTCTGTGAATACCCATGGATAGACGGTTGGAGGGATGGATTGAGTGAGGGAAGGAGCATCCTCTCATCCTCCCTCGAGAGGGGACCAGCGACAGCCAGATAAGCGGCTTTCTGCAAAATGACAGAATGAGATAAAGATGAGAGAAAGTAACTAGTCCCAGGTGAATACTTGGTTTAGGCCACAATCCTATCAGCCTGAACTGAATAGAGGATTCTCCAGAAGTGGATTTTACTTCCTGGAAGTAGGTCCCCTCTGTGATTTTTTTTAACAATTGGGGATGGTGTTGTTATAATGGGAAAATAGAGAGATTATGGGGAGGAAGGGAAAGAGGGTGAGAGAAGAGGACACACATTTCTGTCCTGTCAAGCAAACAAATGGGCCTGAACATCAGTGTGTAACTCATGACCATCACCGCATCGTCATCACATTAGCCTCATTCAATTACACTGCAATTCGATGCTCCCTGAAATCAGTTAACTACTGCTAAACCATGAAGTGCACTACCAAAGATAGGCCTTTGCTTTTCATAGACAGTCCATGTTTTACCTAGACCCACACTTTGTTTAGGTGTGGTTAGCCACTTATGGTAATGAGATGAAGGGACTAGTCTTCGCCAAGTTGTTTGGGTTGGGGAGATGCTATATACATTATTTTAATTGGATAGAGGCAGATAAGTCACTGTGTTAAGTGTTGTTAAGTCAGGAGGGGTAAAGTTAGAAGTGGCATGTGATTGTATGTGTCACAAATGGCACCCTATTCCCGATAGAGTGCACTACTTTTGACAAGAGCCCATAGGGCTCATTTGTGATGTAATTGTTGTGTTTGCTGGGTTGCCAAATTCTGGGTAGAGATATGAAGGCTGTTTGGGTCTCTGTGTTGCCATGTTGGGTTGTAGTGAAACCTGCTGTTTGACAGAGAGAGTATTAAGGCGTGATTCTCTGACCTGAGGGTGACCCGTCGGCACCAGGCTGTAGAAGTACACACACACAGATCGTCGCTGTCAGACCATGCCTGCCGTTTGTCAGGAAACACACCCTGGAGAGGTTTTCTCTGTGTCAAACCACTTGCTCCTCTCTAATCAAGACCAGGGCACCTCCTCACCCCATCATTACCACCACACTCCCCTAACATACACACCCCGCCAGCACAGGCCCTGGAAAATGGTAAGTGGTATGTTAAGATGGTGCCGACATACACGGCAGCTCTGCTTCTAGCTCCTAATCAACTTTACAATATTTAGTTTTATTGTGTGTTATTTCTTACATTAATATATTATAATTTTTTGTGTTATAACATACAGCCGGAAATAACTTTTGGATATCAGAGCAGCGGTAACTCAACAGCATTACGACCAGGAATACTACTTTCCAGAATTGGATCCTTTGTTCGTACACCCCAGGGCAATTGAACTTCTCCCAAAGGCTGCTCCAAGACGCTGCCAGTGGAGAAGAGGTATTCGGAGTGTACTTCTAGTCCGACTCAGGAGGCGGGCCCACCATCCACTGCTTACGAGTATATTACTCGCTAATATTCAGTCTCTGGATAATAAAGTAGACGAGCTCAGGGCGAGGATCTCCTTCCAGAGAGACATCAGGGACTGTAACATACTCTGTTTCATGGAATCATGGCTCTCTCTGGATATACTGTCCCCGTCCATACAGCCAGCTGGGTTCTCAGTTCATCGCGCAGATAGGAATAAAGAACTCTCCGGGAAGAAGAAAGGCAGGGGTGTATGTTTCATGACTAACTACTCATAATGTGATTGTGATACCATACAGAAACTCAAGTCCTTTTGTTCGTCCGACCTAGAATACCTCACAATCAGATGCCAACCGTATTACCTTCAAAGAGAATTCTCTTCGGTTATAGTCACAGCCGTGTATATTCCCCCTCAAGCTGATACCATGACGTCCCTCAAGGCACTACACCACTGGACTTTATGCAAATTGGAAGCCACATATCCTGAGGCCGCATTTATTGTAGCTGGGGATTTTAACAAAGCAAATTTGAGGAAAACGCTATCAACACATTGACTGTACTACTCGCTTAGGAAAAACATTAGATCACTGCTACTCGCCTTTTCGAGACGCCTACGAGGCCCTTCCCCGCCCTCCCTTCAGCAAATCAAATCAGGACTCACTTTTGCTCCTCCCTTCCTATAGGCAGAAACTTAAATAGGAAGTACCCGTGCTAAGGTCTATTCAACGCTGGTCTGACCAATTGGAATCCATGCTTCAAGATTGTTTTGATCATGCGGACTGGGATATGTTCCAGGTAGCCTCAGAGAATAACATTGATGTTTACACGGACACGTGACTGAGTTCATCAGGAAGTGTATAGGGGATGTTGTTCCCACGGTGTCTATTAACACCTACCCAAACCAGAAACCATGGATGGATGGCAGCATTCGCGCAAAACTGAAAGTATGAATCCCCGCGTTTAACCATGACAAGGTGACTGGGAATATGGTCGAATACAAACAGTGTCGTTATTCTCTCTGTAAGGCAATCAAAAAGAAAAAACGTCAGTACAGAGACAAAGTGGAGTCGCAATTCAACTGCTCAGACACGAGAAGTATGGGTCTACAGACAATCACGAACTGCAAAAGGAAAACCAGCCACGTCGCGGACACCAACGTCCTGCTCCCAGACAAACTAAACACCTTCTTCGCCCGTTTTGAGGATAACACAGTACCACCGACGCGGCCCGCTAGAAAAGACTGTGGGCCCTCGTTCTCCGTGGCCGATGTGAGTAAGACGTTTAAGCGTGTTAACCCTTGCAAGGCTGCCGCCCCAGATGGCATCCCTAGCCGAGTCCTCAGAGCACGCGTAGACCAGCTGGCTGGAGTGTTTACAGACATATTCAATCTCTCCCTATCGCAGTCTGCTGTCCCAACTTGCTTCAAAATGTCCACCATTGTTCCTGTACCCAAGAAAGCTAAGGTAACTGAACTAAATGACTATCGCCCTGTAGCACTCACTTCTGTCATCAGGAAGTGCTTTGAGAGGCTAGTTAAGGATCATATCACCTCTACCTTACCCGACACCCTAGACCCACTTCAATTTGCTTACCGCCTCAATAGATCCACAGATGATGCAATCGCCTGCGCACTGCACACTGCCCTATCCCATCTGGACAAGAGGAATAACTACGTCAGAATGCTGTTCATTGACTATAGCTCAGCCTTCAACACCATAGTACCCTCCAAGCTCATCATTAAGCTCGGGGCCTTGGGTCTGAACCTGTGCAACTGGGTAGGAAACAACACCGCCACTTCACCGAACCTCAACAAAGGGGCCCCACAAGGGTGCGTGCTCAGCCCCCTCCTGTACTCCCTGTTCACCCATGACTGCATGGCCACGCACGCCTCCAACTCAATCAAGTTTGCAGACGACACAACAGTAGTAGGCCTGATTACCAACAATGACGAGACAGCCTACAGGGAGGAGGTGAGGGCCCTGGCACAGTGATGCCAGGAAAATAACCTCTCCCTCAATGTAAACAAAACGAAGGAGCTAATGGTGGACTTCAGGGAACAGCAGAGGGAGCACGCCCCATCCACATCGACGTGACTGCAGTGGAGAAGGTGGAAAGCTTCAAGTTCCTCGGCGTACACATCACTGACGATCTGAAATGATCCACCCACACAGACAGTGTGGTGAAGAAGATGCAACAGCACCTCTTCAACCTCAGGAGGCTGAAGAAATTTAGCTTGTCTCCTAAAACCCTCACAAACTTTTACAGATGCACAATTGAGAGCATCCTGTGAGGCTGTATCCCCACCTGGTACGGCAACTACACCGCCCGCAACCGCAGGGCTCTCCAGAGGGTGGTGCGGTCTGCCCAACGTATCACTGGGTCATACTGCCTGCCCTCCAGGACACCTACAGCACCCAATGTCACAGGAAGGCCAATAAGATCAATGACCCGAGCCACGGCCTGTTCACCCCACTATCATCCAGAAGGCGAGGTCAGTACAGGTGCATCAAAGCTGGGACAGAGAGACTGAAAAACAGCTATCTCAAGGCCATTAGACTGTTAAATAGACATCACTAGCCGGTACCGCCCAGCTACTCAACCCTGCACCTTAGGCTCTACGGCCTTATATACATAGACATGGAATCAATGGTCACTTTAATAATGGAACACTCGTCACTTTAATCATGTTTACGTACTGCTTTACTCATGTACAGTGAGGGAAAAAAGTATTTGATCACCTGCTGATTTTGTACGTTTGCCCACTGACAAAGAAATGATCAGTCTATAATTTTAATGGTAGGTTTATTTGAACAGTGAGAGGCAGAATAACAACTATGTACTATATACTGTATTACATTCTGCTGTATTTTAGTCAGTGCCATTCCGACATTGCTTGTCCTAATATTTATATTTTTCTTTATTCCATTATTTTACTTTTTGATGTGTGTGTTGTTGTAAATTGTTAGATACTACCGCACTGTTGGAGCTAGGAACACAAGCATTTTGCTACACCCGTAAATACATCTGCTAAATATGTCTATGTGACCAATACGATTTGATTTGATTTGATTTGAAAAGGAGAAACCAGAGCCCTTCCCTTTTCATGTAAGCCTCCTGCGTCTCTCTCTCTTGTGTTGTTAAGTGGTCAGAGCCATCAAAACACCAGCAGAACAGACCTTCAAACCAGAACCACAGTCCCCATAAGGCAGGTTGGCCTCCCGGGTGGCCTCCAGGTTGGCCCGGTTACTGCTCCCGGCGGCGCCATGATGTATAAAGAATATCTGGACCCAGTCAATGTCTTCGAATCCAAAGAGAATATTATTTACCAAACACTGCTGTAAAAATATATATATTTTATTGTGTTGATAAGATGGTGGCCATTCCTATCCAGGAATAAACAACCAATGTTGCCATATTGTTTTGCGCTAAACACCAGAGGCCCAGCCTGCATCATACCAGGCATCTCGTACTTTGATCCTGATGTTCTTTTATATGTCATTTACATTGGTGTGTGTGTGTGTGTCCTCTCGATAGCCGATCTGTCCCCTCTCAGGTGCCCTCATAACTGTGTACACGCCACTTAATCAGACAAGCCAGCATAATCAGCACTGGAGAAGACACGCAGTCACACACATTACATGGTGCGCTGTGTGTTTACATGATGCATGTGCAAACACAGACACTTATGTGTGGTACCATCGTTCAGGGTCAAAGCATGTGAACATATGGCACTGGTGTGTTTGGGAACTATACGGTGCAGTCACGTGTACGTTGACAGACACACAATATGACATTTTTCCAGGCCACAGTCTGTGCAGCATTTGCAGTATCCCAGTATCAACCATTTTGATGATGCAGGTTCCAGTTTCAGATTAGAAGGGAGGCAGGCTGAGTCACAGGTCTAATCCCACACACAGAGAGAGAACAGAGAGTTATTATCTGCTGGGATATCTGTGCGGCCTTGTCACACTCACCGTCCTGGTATGGGGGTTATGTTGTTGGGACAATTATGTCCTATCTCCCTTCTATCCTTTGATCTCACTGACTGAACCTACCGCCACTTTTAGACCCTTTTCCTATTGAACGGTTTAAAGACAAACCATGCTGTCGCCTATAAAAAGTCCCCCCACCAAGACAGAGAGCATGTGGGTCAGATATGTATACACACTACAGTACAGAGAGGTGTGTGTTTGTCTCAAAGGCTTTGAAGTCTGTCTGACAGTGCCACACACAGTGCAGAGACAGACAACCTCCTCTGCTATTAAAGGTTTAAGGCTAATCGTGAGCTAGCCATCATTGCCTCTCTGACACTCCTTTAAACTAGCTTTAAACAGGGAGGTGCAAAGTGAAGCCTCTCTCTGTGTGTGCTTACGTGTGCACGTGTGCTTGCGTGTGTGTGTGTATGCTTACGTGTGCACATGTGCTTGCGTGTGTGTGTGTGTGCGCGTGTGCTTACGTGTGCTTGCGTGCGTGTGTGTGTGTGCTTACGTGTGCTTACGTGTGCTTACGTGTGCTTACGTGTACGTGTGCGTGTGTGTGTGTGCTTACGTGTGTGTGTGTGTGTGTGCTTACGTGTGGGTGTGAGTCTTTGGCCCCGGGCAAGCCCCAGTATTGACAGGATTACTAGTACTCAGCCAACCCAGGAGAGAGAGGGAGGGGGAGTAAATCATTTAAAAACAGGGCCTAGTGTAATGAAAGACAGGGAATCTAGTGAAGAGCAAAGAGAGACCTCCTGGGAGTTAGCTACCTATCACAGGCGTTAATCCTGGGAGTTACAGCTCGATTAACACTTAACAAGTCGCTCACCACTTAACTGCTCTGGCAAGCAGCTCTCCTCTCTCACTGATTCTCCTCTCCATGGACCTGCCCTGCCTGGCCAACATCACACACACTCTGTCAGACTTGGTCACAGCGCAAGAAGAGTGTGTGTGCTTGACTACCACTGATAAAGACATAGCCTCAACCTCAATCTGCTGTCTCACATCCCAGCTAGTCACCACACCAAGACAGACATGCATTCCGTGCCCCAACTGCTCCAGGTACAAGTTGTCCAGGTCGAACTCAGGGGTTAGTCTGTATCTTTCCAAGTATACACCTCTGTGTCCTTCAATCCGGTCAAATCCTGATTTACGCAGTGGCATGTTTGTTTTCCAGAAGGCGTTTGTTTTCCCAACACAAATGACCCCGTCCCTACAACCCTCCGTTTACAGCCCTAAGGACTCGTTAGCTTCGCCGCTCTAATGGCACCCCCGTACAGTAAAGCCTAATTGAATTATCGCTATCAGCTAGCCAACCGTTAGCCTCCCGTCATTAGGCTGTTTAGCAGCCAGGTAGCCCAGAGATGATGGCATGTGGCCGGTAGTTATGCATTGCGTGCAGTGTGTGTTTGTGTGTGAGTCCAGCTGTGCCATCCTGAGCTGAAGGCCTGTTGTAAAGGTGAACACACACACACTGATTAAGTCTTTAAGGAAACTAGCGTTGGGAGAGATCAGTAGGGCCTGATTGTCAGTCGGTGTGGTGGTGAACTAACAGCTGGGAGAAAACTAATCCAGCCTGGGATTTAGTTTTACCATGATAAAAAAAATCTCTCTCTCCTCTTTCTATTTCTCTCTCTTTCTCTCCTTTCTCTCTCTCCTCTCCTCTCCCCTCTTTCTTCTCTCTCTCTCTCCTCTCTCCTCGGTCTCTCTCTCCTCCCCCCTCTTTCTTCTCTCTCTCTCTCCTTGGTCTCTTCTCTCTCTCTCTACTCTCTCCTCGGTCTCTTCTCTCTCTCCTCTCCCCTCTTTCTATTTCTCTCTCTCTCTCTCTCCTCTCCTCTCCTCTCCCCTCTTTCTTCTCTCTCTCTCTACTATCTCCTCGGTCTCTTCTGTCTCTCCTCTCTCGCTAAAATGATTGTGAACATCATGTCCTGTTTCAGTTGTCGCTAGAAAATTGTCGGTGACAAATAGAAAAAAAGATGGATTGAGATGGACACAAACCAAAGCCCCACACTGTAGAAGAGGAAGCCCATATCATGCTGCTCCACACTCACTCTGCCCCTCGGTTCCTACTAACCCTTGAGGAGTGCCAGGGTTATTTGATTAGCTTCATAATGATAATGACAGGAGTGGAGGAGTGGGACTGGCTGTCACAGGCTAGAGGATCGAGAGATCACCCCTGATGGAGAGGGGGGCGGGGGGGGACTGGTGAACTTGACATCTACGTACAGTGCAGTCGAAATATATTCAGACCCGTTTACTTTTTCCACATTTTGTTACGTTACAGCCTTATTCTAAAATTGATTATATAAAAATGTTTCAATCTACTCACAATACCCCATAATGACAGTGAAAACAGATTTCAGACACTTTTGCAAATGTATAAAAAAATAAAAAGCAGAAATAACTTATTTACATAAATATTCAGACCCTTTGCTATGAGACTCGAAATTGAACTCAGGTAAATCCTGTTTCCATTGATCATCCTTGAGATGTTTATACAACTTCATTTTAGTCCACCTGTGGTAAATTAAATTGATTGGACATGATTTGGAAAGGCACACACCCGTCTATATAAAAAAACAAGCCATGAGGTTGAAGGAATTGTCCGTAGAGCTCCGAGACAGGATTGTGTCCAGGCACAGATCTGGGGAAGGGTACAAAAAAATGTCAGCATTGAAGGTCCCCAAGAACACAGTGGCCGCCATCATTCTTAAATGGAAGAAGTTTGGAACCTTCCAGAAGGACATCAATATCTGCAGCACTCCAACAATCAGGCCTTTGTGGTAGAGTGGACAGACGGCAGCCACTCATCAGTAAAAGGAACATGACAGCCCACTTGGAATTTACCAAAAGGGACCTAAAGGACACTGACCATGAGAAACAAGATTCTCTGGTCTGATGAAACCAAGATTGAACTCTTTGGCCTGAATGCATCACATCTGGAGGACACCTGGCACCTTCCCTACGGTGAAGCATAGTAGTGGCAGCATCATGCTGTGGGGATGTTTTTGAGCAGCAGGGACAGAGCAAAGTACAGAGAGATCCTTGATGAAAACCTGCTCCAGAGCTCTCAGGACCTCAGACTGAGGAGAAGATTTACCTTCCAACTGGACAACGACCCTAAGCACACAGCCAAGATAACGCAGGAGTGGCTTCGGGACCAGTCTCTGAATACCAGAGCCTCGGCTTGAACTTGATCGAACATCTCTGGAGAGACCTGAAAATAGCTATGCAGCGACGCTCCCCATCCAACCTGACAGAGCTTGAGAGGATCTGCAGAGAAGAATAGGAGAAACTCCCCAAATGCAGGTATGCCAAGCTTGTAGTGCCATACCTAAGACTCAAGGCTGTAATCGCTGCCAAAGGTTCTTCAACAAAGTACTGAGTAAAGGGTCTGAATACTTATGTAAATATGATTTCCGTTTTTTATTTTTAATAAATCAGTGTCATGGTGGTTTTGGTGTAGTAACTATTAAGACATACTTTGGTGTACAGTCGTGACCAAAAGTTTTGAGAATTACACAAATATTAATTTTCACAAAGTTTGCTGCTTCAGTGTCTTTAGATATTTTTGTCAGATGTTACTATGGAATACTGAAGTATAATTCCAAGCATTTCATAAGTGTCAAAGTCTTTTATTGACAATTACATGAAGTTGATGCAAAGAGTCAATGTTTGCAGTGTTGACCCTTCTTTTTCAAGACCTCTGCAATCCGCCCTGGTATGCTGTCAATTAACTTCTGGGCCACATCCTGACTGATGGCAGCCCATTCTTGCATAATCAATGCTTGGAGTTTGTGGGTTTTTGTTTGTCCACCCGCCTCTTGAGGATTTACCACAAGTTCTCAATGGGATTAAGCTCTGGGGCGTTTCCTGGCCATGGACCCAAAATATCAATGTTTTGTTCCCCGAGCCACTTAGTTATTGCCTTATGGCAAGGTGCTCCATCATGCTGGAAAAGGCATTGTTCGTCACCAAACTGTTCCTGGATGGTTGGGAGAAGTTGCTCTTGGAGGATGTGTTGGTACCATTCTTTATTCATGGCTGTGTTCTTAGGCAAAATTGTGAGTGAGCCCACTCCCTTGGCTGAGAAGCAACCCCACTCATGAATGTCTCAGGATGCTTTACTGTTGGCATGACACAGTACTGATGGTAGCGCTCACCTTGTCTTTTTTCCGGATGCCCCAAACAATCGAAAGGGGATTCATCAGAGAAAATGACTTTACCCCAGTCCTCAGCAGTCCAATCCCTGTACCTTTTGCAGAATATCAGTCTGTCCCTGATGTTTTTCCTGGAGAGAAGTGGCTTCTTTGCTGCCCTTCTTGACACCAGGCCATCCTCCAAAAGTCTTCGCCTCACTGTGCGTGCAGATGCACTCACACCTGCCTGCTGCCATTCCTGAGCAAGCTCTGTACTGGTGGTGCCCCGATCCCGCAGCTGAATCAACTTTAGGAGACGGTCCTGGCGCTTGCTGGACTTTCTTGGGCGCCCTGAAGCCTTCTTCACAACAATTGAACATCTCTCTTTGAAGTTCTTGATGATCCGATAAATGGTTGATTTAGGTGCAATCTTACTGGCAGCAATATCCTTGCCTGTGAAGCCATTTTTGTGCAAAGCAATAATGACGGCACGTGTTTCCTTGCAGGTAACCATGGATGACAGAGGAAGAACATGATTCCAAGCACCACTCTCCTTTTGAAGCTTATTCGAACTCAATCAGCATGACAGAGTGATCTCCAGCCTTTTCCTCGTCAACACCCACACCTGTGGTAACGAGAGATTCACTGACATGATGTCAGCTGGTCCTTTTGTGGCAGGGCTGAAATGAAGTGGAAATGTTTTTTGGGGATTCAGTTCATTTGCATGGCAAAGAGGGACTGCAATTAATTGCAATTCTTCTGATCACTCTTCATAACATTCTGGAGTATATGCAAATTGTCATCATACAAACTGAGGCAGCAGACTTTGTGAAAATTAATATTTGTGTCATTCTCAAAACCTCTGGCTAGGACTGTAGTAGTTTCCGTGTTGCGGTTAGTGTTTTTGCTCTGTAGTGGTTGACGTGAACCCCAGGCGTGGGTGTGAGAAATGAGTTCATACCATTAGGATCCTGCCATCATGTTGATTGAGACAAATGGGTTAATAGCTTTGTGAAGGAAGTCTTCATAGAGCATCTGGAGTGCTGTGACAGTGAATTCAGGACACACTTATTCTTACGCTGACACAGACTAACACAAGCTCTTACACCTCAATTCCACCCGTTACGTACTCAGCCCATGTAAATAAATGAACTAGCTCACTAAACGTCACACACGGTTCACACACCAGCATAGTGAGGTCTCAGAAAGATAGGCCATTTTTCACAGCAAGGACAGAGGGTTGTTTAAAGGGTCAAAAGTGTAATTCCACACTGTGGTAAAACATCAAATCAACAGCTTGGTAACTATAATAACGTCATGTCCCTACTATGGCACACAGGGCTACTGTTCTCTGTCTCACCGACACACACACAACAACACCCCACACACAGGCTCTTGGCCATGGCTTTGATAGTGGGCCTGCTGGCAAGGGGGGGGGCGGTCCTTTGAGGAATCACCAACGCACATACACACACAGCTTTTTTATGAAGTGGTGTAAAGTTATCAGCGTCTCCTGGCTTGCCCGGGACAGTGTGTGTCTAACAGCAGATAGCCAAGTGGAGACCTGGTCCCTCTTATCTGTGTGTAGAACCAGGCCAGGCAGGGCGGCCCGTGCGGGCTCTCGCCCCAGCATTAAAGCCTGTCAGTGGGCCACAGTGTGGCTGAGGCTGGCCAGGTCTCCATACACCAAGGGCATAGATAGACACTGAACTTAACTCTGAGATCAAAGGGTCCACTGTCACTGTTCCTTCTGATAACACAGACCCAGTCTGGGCCAGGGGACTAGGTGTCAGTGTAGAGAGAAATGACAACCACCAGACCACAACCACCAGACCACAACCACCAGACCACAACTACCAGACCACAACCACCAAACCACAACCACCAAACCACAACCACCAAACCACAACCACCAGACCACAACCACCAAACCACAACCACCAAACCACAACCACCAGACCACAACCACCAGACCACAACCACCAGACCACAACTACCAAACCACAACCACCAAACCACAACCACCAAACCACAACCACCAAACCACAACCACCAAACCACAACCACCAAACCACAACTACCAGACCACAACCATCAGACCACAACCATCAGACCACAACCACCAGACCACAACCACCAGACCACAACCACCAAACCACAACCACCAAACCACAACCACCAGACCACAACTACCAGACCACAACCACCAAACAAACAAACAATAGGAGCAAGTCTAGGGAGGCTCTTTTAAGATAAAGATCATTCCAGCATTTTACTGGTGTTTTCTCACTCTAGTTCCTTCTCTGTTTTGTATTTTCCTTTCCTCTACTCTGTCATGCCTCTTTTCTATCAGTCATTGTCTTTCTCTACATCTCTCTCTCTTTCTCTCCCTCTCTCTCTGTCTTTCTGCTCTGTTTATCAGTCCAGTGGCTCTTCTTAACTTTCCAGGAAAAAAGGACCTATCCTCTTCCCTTGTTTGATGTTATCCCTCCATCCAATTCACTGTCCCTTCTAGCTGTGTTTTCTAATGATACAGTGTATACCCTGTGGTATGCTTAAAAGCACCAGGCTAGCCTAAAGAAACATACACATCTTGTTCATGCCTGTGTGTCTGCATCCCATATTTACTCTGGGGCTGTTAATACCCCACAGAAGAGAGAGTGCCTCTCTGCACGTACACTGTGTTTTCCAACAAGACACCCACCTTTGACTAAACAAACAACAAGGCCTACTTTTCTATTTGCTGGATTTAAAGGGATACTTTGGGATTTTTAAACCATTTATATGTCTCCGTGTCCAATATGAAGGTAGTTTTACGAGACAATGTTAACTAGCGTTAACCCAATGACTGGGCCGCATTAACCAGGGCCGTAGTCAGTGGTGTCTGCAGCCTTTGTCCCAGCTACTAAATCTCTTGACTTAATTCACTGTTCATCACATCCTGAAGTACAGGGGGGGTGAGGGAATTGGCTAAAATGGCGGGACAGTATTGTTTGAATCAGTTGTTTTAGTGTCTGGCTGGCTGGGACCCAGAGATAGATGGAGACAGACACGGAGGCTGCCTGGTGACAGGGCTTTCCATTTCAGAGATAGATGGAGACAGACACAGAGGCTGCCTGGTGACAGGGCTTTCCATTTCAGAGATAGATGGAGACAGACACGGAGGCTGCCTGGTGACAGGGCTTTCCATTTCAGAGATAGATGGAGACAGACACAGAGGCTGCCTGATGACAGGGCTTTCCATTTCAGAGATAGATGGAGACAGACACGGAGGCTGCCTGGTGACAGGGCTTTCCATTTCAGAGATAGATGGAGACAGACACAGAGGCTGCCTGGTGACAGGGCTTTCCATTTCAGAGATAGATGGAGACAGACACGGAGGCTGCCTGGTGACAGGGCTTTCCATTTCAGAGATAGATGGAGACAGACACAGAGGCTGCCTGGTGACAGGGCTTTCCATTTCAGAGATAGATGGAGACAGACACGGAGGCTGCCTGGTGACAGGGCTTTCCATTTCAGAGATAGATGGAGACAGACACAGAGGCTGCCTGGTGACAGGGCTTTCCATTTCAGAGATAGATGGAGACAGACACGGAGGCTGCCTGGTGACAGGGCTTTCCATTTCAGAGATAGATGGAGACAGACACAGAGGCTGCCTGATGACAGGGCTTTCCATTTCAGAGATAGATGGAGACAGACACGGAGGCTGCCTGGTGACAGGGCTTTCCATTTCAGAGATAGATGGAGACAGACACAGAGGCTGCCTGGTGACAGGGCTTTCCATTTCAGAGATAGATGGAGACAGACACGGAGGCTGCCTGGTGACAGGGCTTTCCATTTCAGAGATAGATGGAGACAGACACAGAGGCTGCCTGGTGACAGGGCTTTCCATTTCAGAGATAGATGGAGACAGACACGGAGGCTGCCTGGTGACAGGGCTTTCCATTTCAGAGATAGATGGAGAGAGACACGGAGGCTGCCTGGTGACAGGGCTTTCCATTTCAGAGATAGATGGAGACAGACACAGAGGCTGCCTGGTGACAGGGCTTTCCATTTCAGAGATAGATGGAGACAGACACGGAGGCTGCCTGGTGACAGGGCTTTCCATTTCAGAGATAGATGGAGAGAGACACGGAGGCTGCCTGGTGACAGGGCTTTCCATTTCAGAGATAGATGGAGAGAGACACGGAGGCTGTCTGGTGACAGGGCTTTCCATTTCAGAGATAGATGGAGAGAGACACGGAGGCTGCCTGGTGACAGGGATTTCCATTTCAGAGATAGATGGAGAGAGACGCAGAGGCTGCCTGGTGACAGGGCTTTCCATTTCAGAGATAGATGGAGAGAGACACGGAGGCTGCCTGGTGACAGGGCTTTCCATTTCAGAGATAGATGGAGAGAGACACGGAGGCTGCCTGGTGACAGAGCTTTCCATTTCAGAGATAGATGGAGACAGACACAGAGGCTGCCTGGTGACAGGGCTTTCCATTTCAGGGGTAGAGATTTGAAGAAAACAGCACACTAGGTGGTGTTTGAGGTCAGGACTCCACTTGACAGTCTGTGTGGTTATACAGATTTAGTGTGTGGTTGTTATGGTTGTGAATGTGGTTGTGTATTTGGAATGACCGTGTCGTGTATGGACTGATTGTGTTTGTGGTTGACCGACTAAGTGTGCAGTAGCCAGCGTGCCGTTATACTGACTATTAGAAGGTTCTTGCTTCTATTTTGACCGTGTGTATGGTTAAACTGATCAGTGTGCACTTTAACAGATCATACATCTAATTTATACTTTGTATACCTTAACTGACCATGTTTCAGGGTTCTACTGAATGTGTTTGTGGTTGTGTTGTGCTGATGGTCTATAAATGGTTGCGTTTGTTGTTCCAGGGACGTTTGACCGCAGTGTGACCCTGCTGGAGGTGTGTGGAAGCTGGCCAGAGAGCTTTGGCCTGCGTCACATGAGCTCGGTGGAATCCACCGAGGAGGGGCTGAGAGAGAGGCTGGCAGACGCCATGTCAGAGTCACCATCCAGAGACATAGTGGGCTCGGCTACCGGTCAGTCACAAACATACAAACACACACTAACCCATACACAGACACGCACACACACACATATACACACATGCACACACTAACCCATACACAGACACGCACACACACACATATACACACATGCACACACTAACCCATACACAGACACGCACACATACACATATACACACATGCGCGTGCGTGCGCACACACTAACCCATACACAGACACGCACACATACACATATACACACATGCGCGTGCGTGCGCACACACTAACCCATACACAGACACATACACATATACACACATGCGCGTGCGTGCGCACACACTAACGCGCGCACACACACAGACTCATAAATAATTTGTCATCATTAATAATTTCATGGTTTCAATCTTTCCACCAATTTACTGACCATTCATTCTCTCAAACTGTGAAATGTGATAGTGGTCAACTTCATTTTCTTAACTTTTTGAACTTTCAATTACTATCTTTCAACTGCTACTCTTAATCATGCTTTTTTGGTTTTGCAGCAGCTAGTTTTCAAAAGTGTACGGGTGTATATTGTGTGTGTGTGTGTGTGTGTGTGTGTGTGTGTGTGTGTGTGTGTGTGTGTGTGTGTGTGTGTGTGTGTGTGTGTGTGTGTGTGTGTGTGTGTCAGCCATTCAGACAATCCAAATGTTTAACTCATTTAGGAAGCGGCAGCGCTCTTCCTCTCCTTAAGTGAACAAGAGATCCTTTGATTTTTATGGTGGGAGAGGAGGGGTTTCTCTTAGGGAGAGGAGACTGCCACTGGGAGCTAGGAGCGGCAAAGGGTCACAAGGCATTAATGTGTTTAGCATCGACTACCCCCCCACCCCTCCTCTCATCCCCTTCTCTCTCATCCTTCTCGCTCTGCTCTCATCCGTCTCCCTCTCTTTCTATCATCCCTTTCTTTCTCTCGCTCTCGTTGCCCATCTTTTACGACATAATCTTGTTTGGACCTATTCATTTACAGAGGCCCCTGCAGCAGCAATGGCAGTCACATGGAATGGACACTCTTTGGGACTCCCTCGCCCCCTCCTCTCTCGCCCGCTCTCTCTGTGTCTCTCTCTCTCTCTGTCCCTCTCTCTGTCCCTCTATAATTGCTCCTGTCTCTGTGACTCTGCTCGTCATTAGATTAGGGGCCGACTCCCGGACACTTGTAGTCTGCGCTTGTCCATCCATCGCTACGGCTACAGCCCCCTCTAATGCAACACAAAATTCATTACTGATCACATTACATCCAATCTCCCCCCATTTTCCTCTGCCTTGGGCCCTCCTATAAACATGAACTTAACCCTTTCTTGAGAGAGGGAGACATAGAGGAATGGACTAAATATTGTTTGAGGAGGGGTCAAATGGAGCCGAGTCTGAGACATGCACATCCATTCTGTCTGACTGAATAAGTCCCAAACTACACCCTGTTCCCTATGTAGTGCACTACTTTTGACCAGAGGCCTATGGGCCCTACTATATAGAATAGGGTGCCATTTGGGATGCAGGCTGTCTTTGTGTGACAGTGGCACCAAGCTTCAATCAGGGAATAACTCGGACGTAATGGAGGCAAATCTAATATGGACCTCTGGTTGATGGCTGACTGTAATGTAGAGAACGTGTATGTGTGTGTTCGGTTCATAGAGAGAGAGGCCTTTGATGGGCAGGGCCAGATGGTGTATAGCTTAGAGAGTGTCTCCACGTGCAGGGCCCAGTTTCCCCTATCCTAAGACATACTGTAGGCCCCATTGGCCTAGACCTGAAGGATTCACTCATACACAGATTCTCTCTCTATCCGGCTTTCGCACACACACAGAGGGACGCGGTATTGGAATGCTGGATGATGGAACAAATCACCCTCTTTGACATTTCCCCCTCAACACACAACCCCAGACACACACACTCAGGCTCACGCTCAGAACAAAGCCTGCAGTCACACAGATTTGAGTTTTCAGGCACAGCCAGAGACCTACTGTCGCCACAGCCAGGGGCAGGTGACACAGATAGAGAGATGGATAGATGGAGAGAGCGATATAAGGAGGGGGTGGGACAGGAAGACTCCTAAACATACTCTTCCAGGAATTAGATTTGCGCTAGCAACATAATGTTGCTGATGTGATTTTGCTTAATGGTTCAATCCCAACATGAATTCCATTGGAGCCGTGAAGAGGACACCTGTTTTAGCCCGGTTTAGTATATTCCAACCCTAGTCTACTCTCAGCCCAACCCCAGTATAACATAACCCAGTCCAGCCTTTGTCCTCAGCCAGTGTTAGGCCAGTGTTTATGGAGGCCACGTTCAGGATCCAGCCCTGACCTATGTTAATAGAGCCATTGTAAGGGAACTGGTGTCTGCTATATATCTGACATGCAACTATCTCTGTCAACCAGTCCTTACATTTTAACGCTAATATTTACGGTATATCCTCATCAGCATCCAAAAATAATGGATACAAACTGTGGATGTGTGAGTGCACGAGCATGTTTATGTATACGTGCGTATACACTGAGTGTACAAAACATGAGGAACACCTGCTCTGTCCATGAACATCATACAGCTGGCAGGTTTTACACTGTATCGGCAGGATAGAACAGCAGCCTCTGGTAAGACAAGGGGTGGCAGTTTATGTTTATTTGTAAACAACAGCTGGTGCACGATATCTAAGGAAGTCTCGAGGTTTTGCTCACCTGAGGTAGAGTATCTCATGATAAGCTGTAGACCACACTATCTACAGTTGAAGTCGGAAGTTTACATACAGTTAGGTTGGAGTCATTAAAACTCGTTTTTCAACCACTCCACAAATTTCTTGTTAACAAACTATAGTTTTGGCAAGTCGGTTAGGACATCTACTTTGTGCATGACGCAGATATTTTTCCAATAATTGTTTACAGACAGATTATTTCACTTATAATTCACTGTATCACAATTCTAGTGGGTCAGAAGTTTACTTACACTAAGTTGACTGTGCCTTTAAACAGCTTGTAAAATTCCAGAAAATGATGTCATGGCTTTAGAAGCTTTTGATAGGCTAATTGACATCATTTGAGTCAATTGGAGGTGTACCTGTGGATGTATTTCAAGGCCTACCTTCAAACTCAGTGCCTCTTTGCTTGATATCATGGGAAAATCAAAAGAAATCAGCCAAGACCTCAGAAAAGAAATTGTACACCTCCACAAGTCTGGTTCATCCTTGGGAACAATTTCCAAACGCCTGAAGGTACCACGTTCATCTGTACAAACAATAGTACACAAGTATAAACACCATGGGACCACGCTGCCATCATACCGCTCAGGAAGGAGACGTGTTCTGTCTCCTAGAGTTGGACGTACTTTGGTGCGAAAAGTGCAAATCATTCCCAGAACAACAGCAAAAGACCTGGTGAAGATGCTGGAGGAAAGACCCGTAGCACTCACGTCCGTAGCCATGAAGTGCTTTGAAAGGCTGGTAATGGCTCACATCAAAACATCTATCCCAGAAACCCTAGACCCACTCCAATTTGCATACCGCCCAAACAGATCCACAGATGATGCAATCTCTATTGCACTCCACACTGCCCTTTCCCACCTGGACAAAAGGAACACCTATGTGAGAATGCTATTCATTGACTACAGCTCAGCGTTCAACACCATAGTACCTTCAAAGCTCATCACCGAGCTAAGGATCCTGGGACTAAACACCTCCCTCTGCAACTGGATCCTGGACTTCCTGACAGGCCACCCCCAGGTGGTGAGGGTAGGTAGTAAAACATCTGCCACGCTGATCCTCAACGCTGGAGCTCCCCTGGGGTGCGTGCTCAGTCGCCTCCTGTACTCCCTGTTCACCCACGACTGCATGGCCAGGCACGACTCCAACACCATCATTAAGTTTGCTGACGACACAACAGTGGTAGGCCTGATCACCGACAACGACGAGACAGCCTATAGGGAGGAGGTCAGACACCTGGCCGGGTGGTGCCAGATTAACAACCTATCCCTCAACGTAATCAAGACTAAGGAGATGATTGTGGTCTACAGGAAAAGGAGCACCGAGCACGTCCCCATTGTCATTGATTGGGGCTGTAGTGGAGCAGGTTGAGAGCTTCAAATTCCTTGGTGTCCACATCAACAACAAACTAGACTGGTCCAAACACACCAAGACAGTCGTGAAGAGGGCACGACAAAGCCTATTCCCCCTCAGGAAACTAAAAAGATTTGGCATGGGTCCTGAGATCCTCAAAAGGTTCTACAGCTGCAACATCGAGAGCATCCTGACTGGTTGCAACACTGCCTGGTATGACAACTGCTCGGCCTCCAACCGCAAGGCACTACAGAGGGTAATGCGTACAGCGTAGTACATCACTGGGGCCAAGCTTCCTGCCATTCAGGACCTCTATACCAGGCGGTGTCAGAGGAAGGCCCTAAAAGTTAAGACTCCAGCCACCCTAGTCATAGGCAGTTCTCTCTGCTACCGGATCGCCAAGTCTAGGTCCAAGAGGCTTCTATCCCCAAGCCATAAGACTCCTGAACATCTAATCAAATGGCTACCCAGACTATTTGTATTACCCCCCTTTTACACTGCTGCTAGACTCTGTTATTATCTATGCATAGTCACTTTAATAACTCTACCAACATGTTCATATTACCTCAATTACCTCGACTAACCGGTGCTTACCTCGACTAACCGGTTCCCCCGCATATTGACTCTGTACCGGTTCCCCCTGTATATTGCCTCGCTATTGTTATTTTACTGCTGCTCTTTAATTATTTGTTACTTTTATTTCCTATTATTTTTTATATTTTAACTGCATTGTTGGTTAGGGCTTGTAAATTAGCATTTCGCTGTAAGGTCTACACCTGTTGTATTCGGCGCATGTGTCAAATAAGATTTGATTTGATTTTGACATAAACTGATCAGGTGAAAGCTATGATCCCTTAATAATGTCACTTGTTGCCTCCTGAGTGGCGCAGCGGTCTAAGGCACTGCATCACAGTGCTAGAGGCATCACTACAGACCCGGGTTCGATCCCGGGCTGCGTCGCAGCCGGCCGCGACCGGGAGACCCATGAGGCGGGGCACAATTGGCCCAGCATCGTCCGGGGTAGGGGAGGGTTTGGCCGGCCGGGATGTCCTTGTCCCATCGTGCTCTAGCAACTCCTGTGGCGGGCCGCTCCTGTGGCGGGCCGCTGACCAATGTGTCGGCGTTTCCTCCGACACATTGGTGCGGCTGGCTTCCGGGTTAAGCGAGCAGTGTGTCAAGAAGCAGTGAGGCTTGGCAGGGCCGTGTTTTGGAGGACACATTGCTCTCAACCTTTGCCTCTCCCAAGTTCGTACGGGAGTTGCAGCGGGACAAGACTGTGACTACCAATTAGATATCACGAAATTGGGGAGAAAAAGGGGTAAAAATAAATAAAACAACAATAAAATAAAAATGATTAATAATGTCACTTGTTAAATCAACTTCAATCAGTGTAGATGAAGGGGAGGAGACAGGTTGGAGAAGGGTTTTAAGCCTTGAGACATGGATTCAGAGGGTGAATGGGCAAGACAAAAAATGTATGAACGGGGTATGGTAGTATGTGCCAGGCGCACCGGTTTGAATGTGCCAGGAACTGCAACGCTGCTGGGTTTTTCACACTCAACAGTTTCCCATATGTATCGAGAATGGTCCACCACCTAAAGGACATCCAGCCAACTTGACACAACTGTGGGAAGCATTGGAGTCAACATGGGCCAGCATCCCTGTAGAATGCTTTCAACACCATGTAGAGTACATGCACTGATGAATTGAGGCTGTTCTGAGTGCAAAAATGGGTGCAACTCAATTTTAGGACAGTGTTCCTAATGTTTTGTACACTCAGTGTGCATGTGCTTGTGCACTGTGTTCATAAAAGTGTGTGACCCTCCAAACCCAGGAAGTATGTCACTCGCCACCAGGCCCTGTGTGTAGCAGGAACTTGTTATGTTCTAATTATTTATCAAATTGTCGAATGGCGGTCCACATAGGTTTATGATTTACTTAATTAGGCCTACTTCCATGTACTATTGGAGTGTGGATTTGGCCGGTTGATTCCACCGGCTTGCGTGTAGGTTTTGGAGGAGCTCCACCTCTGGTCCGATGTTATCGTGGTACAGAAAACCTTGCCTCTGCCACCACATGTAGCACTGTGTTTTTGTATGTACAGTACTGTGTGTGTGTGGGGGTGGGTGGGGGTGGGTGGTTTGGAAGAAAGCAAGCAGTTGATGTAATCTGTTGGTGTGGAGTGAGGATTTCCTCCCTGCCAAAGAGAGTGGTACGTTCCAGTGTGTTTGGGGACCTGTCAGGAGACCAATGAAAGTACAGACTATGAGAGCTAGGTCTATGGGTCCCACTTATGGAGAAACAGAGCGGTTAGAAGGGCACAGGACCTTTCCATCTATATAGATTCTTGCCACACACACACACCTCTTACTTTAGTGGTCTGCTTTTTAATCTGATCTTACAGTAATACTCTTTACTGCCTGAATGTCTAGAAAGAGCACTCATTGCATGTGAACGTGAATGCACCTCTTTGGGCTAGTATATGTGAATCATTTCATGAAGTTTGTTTCATAATGTCTGATGAATTGGGCATATTAAGCTGTGTGGATGCTAGACTCTAGACTCCAACCCTCTGGTTAGCTCTGTGAAAACCTCTATTGTTCCCTACTGTAGGTTTGGTAATGATGCTCCTATCTCCTGTTTGACTTGGACAGCCTCTTGTAGCCATTCGCAGAAACTACCAGGTCAATTATGTGACTGACTGGGTTCCTTTCTACCATTGCTTGTTTTAACACACAGATATCCATCGCAAGAACAACAAAACACACCACAGCGGTCCACCACACACACACACACACACACACACACACACACACACACACACACACACACACACACAGACACACACAGACACACACAGACACACACAGACACAGACAGACAGACAGACAGACAGACAGACAGACAGACAGACAGACAGACAGACAGACAGACAGGATTATAAACACATCAACTCACTTCTCACTTCACCTCTTTTTGCACTTGGGGACGTGGCTTTAGACCATTGGGAACAGACATGTTAGGTTAACCAGCGGACACACGGCCATACCCAGTCACACACACACCCCTCTGTCCTTCTCACTCACCATTTGTGTACTTGACTGAAAACTATTAGTTGATAATTTTGTCACCTTCCCCCAGGGTCCTGTTATAACCTGCTTCACTAGAGAAAAAGTGAAACCCCGGAGTCCTGTTCTAACCTGCTTCACTTGAGACAGAACCCCAGGGCCCTGTTCTAACCTGCTTCACTAGAGAAAAAGAGAAACCTAGTCCTGTTCTAACCTGCTTCACTAGAGAAAAAGAGAAACACAGGATCCTGTTCTAACCTGCTTCACTTGAGACAGAACCCCAGGGCCCTGTTCTAACCTGCTTTACTAGAGAAAAAGATAAACCCATGGCCCTGTTCTAACCTGCTTCACTAGAGAAAAAGAGAAACCCAGAGTCCTGTTCTAACCTGCTTCACTAGAGAAAAAGAGAAACACAGGATCCTGTTCTAACCTGCTTCACTTGAGACAGAACCCCAGGGCCCTGTTCTAACCTGCTTCAATTAGGACAGAGAAACCCAGGGCCCTGTTCTAACCTGCTTCACTAGAGACAGAGAAACCCAGGGCCCTGTTTAAACCTGCTTCATTAGAGACAGAGAAACACAGGGGCGTGTTCTAACCTGATTCACTATAGACAGAGAAAGACATTGAGTGCATTCCGTACCACTGAAAGACATTCAGCTGAGCTGCTAAAAGAAAATAGAAAAAAAGAAGGGAACCCTGGGAAAGAAAAGGGAAAGTGACATGAGCTGAGGCTGAAGAGTATGGTGCAGAGGAAAAAGAAGGGAGTGTGAAAGAAGAGCAATGTCATTATTTCTGCCCCTCAGCACTCCTCCATTCACTGGCAGGTCGCTCCCTCTCTCTCTCTCTTCCTCTCTTTCTCTTCATCTCTCTCTTTTTATCTCTTCCTCTTTCTCTACCTCTCTGCAGCCAGCTGAGAGCGTGAGAGTAATCCGCGGCGACAGTGTGAGACGAGGAAGAATAATTCCTGTATTCAGAGCCGCCACCGCTTATATATTCCTTTTCTCTCCTCTCCACCCTCTCTTTTGCACTCCTCCACTGATACGTTGGGCCTGGATGTCATTGTATCATTTGCCCTGGCTTCACCTCTCTCTGCCACTCTGCCCTGCTAGCCTAGAGGAGGGGTGGGGGGTAGTTTTACTATCATGTGAGGACCAGAAATACTCACAAGGATAGTAAAACAAGGAAAATTTGCTTGTCCTCACAAGGAAAAAGCCTATTTTAGGCTAAGGGGTTAGGGTTGCAGTTAGGGTTAGGAGTTAGGTTCATGGTTAGGGTTAGGTTAAGGGTTAGGTTTATGGAAAATAGGATTTTGAATGGAACTCTATTGTTAGGTCCCCACAAGGATAGGGAAACAAACTGTGTGCGTGTGAGAGGGCAGAGATTCTTAGCCTTCTGCAAATGGGCTTTTTGTGGAGTTTTTTTTTTAGACTGCACTTAACAGCTTGCTCAGGGGAGAGACGCCGTGAGAGTTCAGGAAGAAAGAGGGCGAGAGATGAAGAGAGGGAATGAGAAATAGGGCGATGGAGAGGTAGAGAGAGTGAGATTGCGATGTGGAGAGTGGGAAGCACATCTTACAAATGTGTATGTGATGTTCCAGGTCTGTTTTGGGTTGTCTAGACAAGACAGCGGTGAAACACTTTTAAACCGGGAAGCATTTTAGAGGAGTGGAATTTAGGAAAAGGACTCTGTATCCGAGGTGTCTCTGAGTTGTTCTCCACTTTAGTCTGTTGTATGATTACTACCTATATCTTTTTACTCTGACTTCACTGTTTAAACCTATGACTCTCACATCCATCTGGAACGATACAGCCTTTCTCCTAGCATGAGTAGATGAATAATAAATGCACTAATGTAGTATATACCTCCTGTATATTTACTTAAGCACTCATTTATGCTGACACTCAAACACAAGTACACCTATATGTGCATATGTGTGTATATATATGTACAGTGGGGAGAAGAAGTATTTGATACACTGCCGATTTTGCAGGTTTTCCTACTTACAAAGCATGTAGAGGTCTGTAATTTTTTATCATAGGTACACTTCAACTGTGAGAGACGGAATCTAAAACAAAAATCCAGAAAATCACATTATATGATTTTTAAGTAGTGAATTTGCATTTTATTGCATAACATAAGTATTTGATACATCAATGATACAATGTGATTTTCCTGATTTTTGTTTTAGATTCCGTCTCTCACAGTTGAAGTGTACCTATGATAAAAATTACAGACCTCTACATGCTTTGTAAGTAGGAAAACCTGCAAAATCGTCAGTGTATCAAATACTTGTTCTCCCCACTGTATGTCTATGTGTATATGTATATATATATATATATATATATATACATACATACATACATACATACATACATACATACATACATACATACATACATACATACATACATACATACATACATACATACATACAGTTATGGTCGGAAGTTTACATACACCTTAGCCAAATCAAATCAAATGTATTTATATTGCCCTTCGTACATCAGCTGATATCTCGAAGTGCTGTACAGAAACCCAGCCTAAAACCCCAAACAGCAAACAATGCAGGTGTAGAAGCACGGTGGCTAGGAAAAACTCCCTAGAAAGGTCAAAACCTAGGAAGAAACCTAGAGAGGAACCAGGCTATGAGGGGTGGCCAGTCCTCTTCTGGCTGTGCCGGGTGGAGATTATAACAGAACATAGCCAAGATGTTCAAATGTTCATAGATGACCAGCATGGTCAAATAATAATAATCACAGTAGTTGTCAAGGGTGCAGCAAGTCAGCACCTCAGGAGTAAATGTCAGTTGGCTTTTCATAGCCGATCATTAAGAGTATCTCTACCGCTCCTGCGGTCGCTAGAGAGTTAAAAACAGCAGGTCTGGGACAGGTAGCACGTCCGGTGAACAGGTCAGGGTTCCATAGCCGCAGGCTAAAATTCTCTCTTACATCAGTTAGGATCACCACTTTATTTTAAGAATGTGAAATGTCAGAATAATAGTAGAGAGAATTATTTCTTTCAGATTTGATTTCTTTCATCACATTCCCAGTGGGTCATAAATTGACATACACTCAATTAGTATTTGGTAGCATTGCCTTTAAATTGTTTAACTTCGGTCAAACATTTCGGGTAGCCTTCCACAAGCTTCCCACAATAAGTTGGGTGAATTTTGGCCCATTCCTCCTGACAGAGCTGGTGTAACTGAGTCAGGTTTGTAGGCCTCCTTGGTCGCACACGCTTTTTCAGTTCTGCCCACAAATGTTCTATGGGACTAAGGTCAGGGCTTTGTGATGGCCACTCCAATACCTTGACTTTGTTGTCCTTAATCCATTTTGCCACAACTCTGGAAGTATTCTTCGGGTCATTGTCCATTTGGAGGACACATTTGCGACCAAGCTTTAACTTTCTGACTGATGTCTTGAGATGTTCCTTCAATATATCCACATCCTTTTCCTGCCTCGTGATGCCATCTATTTTGTGAAGTGCACCAGTCCATCCTGCAGCAAAGCACCCCCTCGACATGATGCCGCCACCCCCGTGCTTCACGGTTGGGATGGTGTTCTTCGGCTTGCAAGCTTCCCCCTTTTTCCTCCAAACATAACGATGGTCATTAGACCAGAGGACATTTCTCCAAAAGTATGATCTTTGTCCCCATGTGTAGTTGTAAACCGTAGTCTGGCTTTTTTATGGCGGATTTGGAGCAGTGGCTTCTTCCTTATTGAGCGGTCTTTCAGGTTATGTCGATATAGGACTTGTTTTACTGTGGATATAGATACTTTTGTAGCTGTTTCCTCCAGCATCTTCACAGGGTCCTTTGCAGTTGTTCTGGGATTGATTTGCACTTTTCGCACTAAAGTACGTTCATCTCTAGGAGACAGAATGCATCTCCTTCCTGAGCGGTATGACGGCTACGTGGTCCCATGGTGTTTTTACTTGCGTACTATTGTTTGTACAGATGAAAAATTGGTTCCAAGGATGACTTGTGGGGGTCTACAATTTTTTTTCTGAGGTCTTGGCTGATTTCTTTTCATTTTTCCCATGATATCAAGCAAAGAGGCACTGAGTTTGAAGGTAGGCCTCTAACCACTAGGCGGCCTAGTGGTTAGAGCGTTGGGCTAGTAACTGAAAGTTTGCAAGTTCGAATCCCCGAGCTGACAAGGTACAAATCTGTTGTTCTATCCCTGAACAAGGCAGTTAACCCACTGTTCCTAGGCCGTCATTGAAAATAAGAATTTGTTCTTAACTGACTTCCCTAGTTAAATAAAAGTAAAAAAATAAAAATACATCCACAGGTACACCTCCAATTGACTCAAATTATGTCAATTAGCCTATCAGAAGCTTCTAAAGCCATGACATCATTTCTGGAATTTTCCAAGCTGTTTAAAGGCACAGTCAACTTTGTGTATGTAAACTTCTGACCCACAGGAATTGTGATACAGCGAATTATAAGTGAAATAATCTGTCTGTAAACAATTGTTGGAAAAATTAATTGTGTCATGCACAAAGTAGATGTCCTAACCGACTTGCCAAAACTATAGTTTGTTAACAATACATTTGTGGAGCGGTTGAAAAAAATGAGTTTTAATGACTCCAAGCTAGGTGCATGTAAACTTCCGACTTCAACTGTATATGCGTATAGAGGCACTAACACGACTCACATTCTCAGACACACACATAGTGTCTTTGGAAAGTATTCAGACCCCTGGACCTTTTCTACATTTTGTTACATTACAGCCTTATTCTAAAATGGATTCAATAAAAAAATATCCCGAGTAATCTACACACAATATCTCATAACAAGCGAAAACAGTTTTTTTGCAAATTTATAAAAAATATTAAACAGATACCTTTTTTACATAGATATTCAGACCCTTTGTTTGCTATGATACTCGAAATTGAGCTCAGGTGCATCCTGTTTCAATTGATCATCCTTGAGATGTTTATACACTTGATTTTAGTCCACCTGTGGTAAATTCAATTGATTGGGCATGATTTGGAAAGGCACACACCTGTCTATTTAAGGTCCCACAGTTGACAGTGCATGTCAGGGCAAAAACCAAGCCACGAGGTTGAAGGAATTGTCCATAGAGCTCCGAGACAGGATTGTGTCCAGGCACAGATCTTGGGAAGTGTACAAAAAAATGTCTGCAGCATTGAAGGTCCCCAAGAACACAGTGGCGTCCATCATTCTTAAATGACCAATCGAGGGAGAAGGGCTTTGGTCAGGGAGGTGACCAAGAACCCCCCCCTCAGTAAAAGGCGCATGAGAGCCCGCTTGGAGTTTGCCAAAAGGCACCTAAAGACTCTTCGACCATGAGAAACAAGATTCTCTGGTCTGATGAAACCAAGATTGAACTCTTTGGCCAGATTGCCAAGCGTCACGTCTGGAAGAAACCTGGCACCATCCCTACAGTGAAGCATGGTGGTGGCAGTATCCTGCTGTGGGGATGTTTTTCAGCGGCAGAGACTGGGAGACTAGTCAGGATCGAGGTAAAGATGAATGGAGCAAAGTACAGAGAGATCCTTGATGAAAACCTGCTCTAGAGCGCTCAGGAGCTCAGACTGTGGCCATTGTTTACCTTCCAACAGGACAACGACCCTATGCACACAGCCAAGACAACGCAGGAGTGGCTTCGGGACCAGTCTCTGAATGACCTTGAGTGGCCCAGCCAGAGCCCGAACTTGAACCTGATCGAACATCTCTGGAGAGACCTGGAAATAGCTGTGCAAAATGCTCACCATCCAACCTGACAGAGCTTGAGAGGATCTGCAGAGAAGAATGGAATAAACTCCCCAATACAGGTGTATTAAGCTTGTAGTGTCATACCCAAGAAGACTCGATGTTGTAATCTCTGCCGAAGGTGCTTCAACAAAGTACTGAGTAAAGGGTCTGAATACTTATTTAAATGTGATATTTCAGTTCTTTATTTTTAATAAATTAGCAATAATTTCTAAAAACCTTTTTGCTTTGTCATTATGGGTATTGTGTGTAGATTGATAAGGAAACAAAACAATTTAATACATTTTAGTGTAAGGCTGTAACGTAACAATGTGGAGAAAGTCAAGGCACTGTATATGCGTGTAATGGTGTGTCTGTGTATCAATAAAATATGTGGTATGAATTAGTGATAGGGTACATAATGGACAGGCTGCGTTAAGGAGTGGAGCTGCTGAAACAGTGTTCCAGGGGTGTCTTCACATATCAGATCTGTACCCAGAAAGCACACACAGGCTTTCTAGGAAAGAAGAGGAGAGGAGCGAGAAAGGGGGATGGAGTGAGGAGAAAGTAAGGAGTGGTGAGAAGAGATAGAATAATAATTATTATAAATGCCATTTAGCGGACGCCATCATCCAAAGCAACTTAGTTATGCGCATATACATTTTACAGTGCCTTCAGAAAGTATTCATACCCCTTAACTTTTTCCACATTTTGTTGTGTTGCAGCCTGAATTCAAAATTGATTAAATAGATATTTGTTCCCACCCATCTACACATAATACCCTATAATGACAAAGTGAAAACATGTTTTTAGAAATTTTTGCAAATTAAGTCAGATTTCTCACACCCCTGAGTCAATACTTTGTAGATGTACCGTTGCTAGTGATTACAGCTGTGAGTCTTTCTGGGTAAGTCTCTAAGAGCTTTGCACACCTGGATAATGCAATCTCTGTCAAATTGGTTGTTGATCATTGCAAGACAACCATTTTCAAGCCTTGCCATAGATTTGCAAGTATATTAAGTCAAAACTGTAACTGGGCCACTCAGGAACATTCAGTCTTCTTGGTAAGCAACTCCAGTGTAGATTTGGCCTTGTGTTTTAGGTTATTGTCCTGCTGAAAAGTGAATTAATCTCTGTGTCTGATGGAAGGCAGACTGAACCAGGTTTTCCTCTCGAATTTTGCCTCTACTTAGCTCCATTCGGTTTATTTTTCATCCTGAAAACCTCCAGTCCTTAATGATTATGAGCATACCCATAACATGATGTAGCCACCACTATGCTTGAAAATATGGAGACTGGTACTCAGTAATGTGTTGTATTGGATTTGCCCCAAATATAACATGTTGTATTCAGGTCAAAAAGGGAATTGCTTTGCCACATTTTTTGCAGTATTACTTTAGTGCCTGGTTGCAAACAGGATGGATGTTTTGGAATATTTGTATCCTGTACAGGCTTCCTTCTTTTCACTCTGTCAATTAGGTTAGTATTGTGAAGTAGCTACAATGTTTTTGATCCATCCTCAGTTTTCTCTTATCACAGCCATTAAACTCTGTAACTGTTTTAAATTCACCATTGGCCTCATGGTGAAATCCCTGAGACAGTTTCCTTCCTCTCCGGCAACTGAGTTAGGAAGCGCCCCTGTATCTTTGTCGTGACTGGGTCTACTGATACACCATCCCAAGTGTAATTAATAACGTCACCCTGCTCAAAAAGGATATTCAATGTCTGCTTAATTTTTTTTTTTTACCCATCTGCCAATAGGTGCCCTCAGGTAGTCATTCAAAAATCATGTTAAACACTATTATTTAAACTTATTATGTGACTTGTTATGCATATTTTTACTCCTGAACTTATTTAGGTTTGCCGTAACAAAGGGGTTGAATATTTATTGACTCAAGACATTTCAGCTTTCATTTTTAATTAACTTGCAAACATTTCGAAAAACATATTTCCACTTTGACATTATGGGGGATTGTGTGTAGGCCAGTGACAAAAAAATCTTTAATTTAATCCCTTTTAAATTCAGTCTGTAACACAACAAAATTTGGATAAAGTCAAGGAGTGTGAATACTTTCTGACGGCGCCCTGTATTTATGGACTATTTTTTGCAAAGAAATATAACCAATTTTCAGGGTGGCCCTCCATAGCTCGTTGGAGACCAAATGCGGCCCCCCGGGAAAAATGAGTTTGACACCACCGAATTAGACCAACATAGCACTGTTCTTACACATGTCCCATGGATACAGCTACCCACTAATAATATGCCATCATATCAAATGTCATGGCCCTGCTTGACTGTCTAAAATCAAAGCCAAACCAGAATCACTCTAAATGGCTACATTCAGACAAAGAGCTATGATGGAGCCCCCTTCGTTTCAGTGTCATTTTCATACACAGGCTCTAATGTTCTTGTTTTTCCCCTCTTCTCTAAATTTACTCATTCAGGGTATAGCTAGTGATATTGGGATGAACCTTCCATATACCATGTTCCACTTCTGTTTAAATCACTGCTGTATTATTACCTATAAACTGATTCGGAATCAATGGTACAAGATGCTGTTTCTCTCTCCTCCCAGCCATTTAGACCCAGTTTGCGTCTCAAATGGTACCCTATTCCCTATATATTGCACTATTTTTGTCTCAAATGGTACCCTATTCCCTATATAGTGCACTACTTTTGACCAGGGTCAAAAATAGTGCAATATATAGGGAATAGGGTACCATTTGAGACGCAGACCCCGTCAGTCAAGACTAAATAATGGAATACGGAGTCAGTCGGCTAATTAAATAATGAGTTGATTAGTAGAAATGGACTGTAATGTTAAGTGATATGATCCATTGAACCCTAGTAAATAGTCAGAGAGGTAGTGCCCTTAGGTTTAAGCAGCTTGTTTCATAAATTATACCTGCTACGGTAAGAGCCTGCTTAACCATTTGGAGATAGGCCCATCTCCAGCTTCTTCTGCTTCCCAAATGGAACCCTACGCCCTACATAGTGCACTACTTTTGACCAGTGTCCTATGGGAATAGGGTGCCATTTGGGGAGCAGGCTCTGAATGGTTGTAGCTACTTTACAGGCTCTATATATAATAGTTGATCTGGCCAGCAGACAGCCTTGTTGTGTCCTCCTAGTCTTTAGCCTGCTGCTGTTTGCACACTCTGGGAGGAGTGGAAAGGGAAAGAAGAGGTGAGGGGTGGCAGTGTGTCCCAGACCAGAGAGCATGTGTGGCTGTGGCCTGTAGTTGTGTCCCCTGAAGTGAAGGGACAGCAGGGGACTATGAGGGGGGGTACAGACCTGTGGTGTTGGGTATCAGACGTGCCATGGAATATTCCATAGGAGTATGTTGGATGGATCTCATTCATGTCTTTGTCTTCTATCAAGTCAGATGTGTGTATGTCAACTAAGGTTGCAAAACTTCCAGAAATCCTGGTGGGAGGTTTCCCGGAATCAGGAGGGAATAAGCAGAAATCTGGAATGCTCCAAACAGGATTTATGGAAAACTAGGGAATTTATTGAAAGTTCCCAGAATTTTGCAACCCTAATGTCAACACATGCTGGCACTCACACACTCAGCACTGCAGCAGCAGCACCTCAGCTCCAGTAGAAAGGTAGTGGTCCTATGAGTGAGTGGAGTGACCTGATGTGATGTGGCCTGACTGTAGTGAAAGTCCCCTTCACAGCCAAATAGCACCATGCATACATACACACACTACTACCAGTCTGTTCAGCTGAGCCTAGCCCTCTGTCTCAACACATGCAGCATATACAGCTCTCTCTCCCTCTTTCTCTCACTGTTGCCCTGTATATAGTCCTGATCACCGACAACGCCTATAGGGAGGAGGTCAGAGAACTGGCAGTGTGGTGCCAGGACAACAACCTTTCCCTCAATGTGAACAAGACTAAGGAGCTGATCGTGGACTACAGGAAAAGGCGGGCCGAACAGGCCTCCATTAACATCGACGGGGCTGTAGTGGAGCGGGTCAAGAGTTTCAAGTTCCTTGGTGTCCACATCACCAACAAACTATCATGGTCCAAACATGCCAAGACAGTCGTGAAGAGGGCACGACAAAACCTTTTCCCCCTCAGGAGACTGAAAAAATTTGGCATGGGTCCCCAGATCCTCAAAGGTTCTACAGCTGCACCATCGAGAGCATCCTGACTGGTTGCATCACCGCCTGGTATGGCAACTGCTCGGCATCTGAACGTAAGGCGCTACAGAGGGTAGTGCGAACGGCCCAGTACATCACTGGGGCCAAGCTTCCTGCCATCCAGGACCTATATACTAGGCGGTGTCAGAGGAAAGGCCAAAGCTCCAGTCACCCAAGTTATAGACTGTTTTCTCTGGTACCGGAGTGCCAAGTCTAGGACCAAAAGGCTCCTCAACAGCTTCTACCCCCAAGCCATAAGACTGCTAAACAATTCATTAAATCGGGTTAGGGTTAGGGTTAGGGTTACTTACCTTTGTACACTGCTGCTACTCGCTGTTTGTTTGTTACCTATGCATAGTCACTTCGCCCCCACCTACATGTACAGATTACCTCAACTAGTCTGTACCCCTGCACACTGACTCGGTACCGGTGCCCCCTGTATATAGCCTCATTATAATACAACAAGTGTAGACTTTACCGTGAAATGCTTACTTACAAGCCCTTAACCAACAGTGCAGTTCAAGAAGAAGAAAATATTTACCATGTAGACTAATATAAAAAGTAACACAATAAGAATTAAGGGCTTATAGTAAGCATTTCACGGTAAAGTCTACACTTGTTGTATTCAGCGCATGTGACAAGTAAAGTTTGATTTGATATGCAGTTGTTTTCTTAGTGAAGTGTTTACTGGCATATGACCGTCCGTCACTTTCCCTTTGGTGGATTACTTAGGTTACGAAGGGGCACTTAGGTTGTTTTGGGGTTAAGTTGTGGTAATAATATCCTGTTTTGGGATTTAGTTCAGAGATCAAGGTCCAGAGGTTTGTTTATGTGTTTGGTTCTGTCCCAAATGGCACCTCTTCCCTATATAGTGCACTAATTTTGACCAGATGAACCCTATGGGTAGATAGACTACCTCCCAAATTACACCCTATGTTTATGAGTGTTAGTGTACTTAGAGAGGATGGTATGGTGGATTTTCAACAGCTAGCCAGATCATCTGTGTGGGCAACTAATGACGATGTCTCCTCTAAATCCAATGTGGCTTAACTATAAACATAGACTGACAACAGCTGCGCACTCGGCACCACACACTCTCTCAGGCCAACCCAGCGAGGGGGTAATGAAGAGGGACACTCAGTGTGTAGTGTATAGGGTTTCACAGCACCTTGATCTATAGCAGGGCCATACAACCAGTACAAGCTATTTACCAGGGTGAGAGAGATGAGTGGAGGGAATGAGGAGAAGAGGGGGAGAGATGGAGAGGAGTTATTGTATTTCCATGCAGCAGTCCTGGTGTAATGAGGTCTGATTGTATTTCCATGCAGCAGTCCTGGTGTAATGAGGTCTGATTGGAGATGAAGCAGTTCACCGTTTATCTGACGACCCGTGTGTGTGTGTCTGGGGGGAAATCTGACTTGATGGCGCTAACCAGAGCCAGCTGGGGCCAACGGTGAGATTAAAGTTAAAACACAAAAACAATCAGTGGGGATAAGTATAGTATCGGTGTGTGTTACTGCCTCACTCCCAGACTCTGAGAGATAGAGGAAGAAGAGAGAAAGAAGAGCGAGAGAGATGAAAAAGTGGCATCTCCTCTCTCCTCTTCGGTCATCTCCTCCTCTCCGGTCATCTCCTCCTCTCCGGTCATCTCCACGTCTCCGGTCATCTCCACCTCTCCGGTCATTTCCTCCACTCTCCGGTCATTTCCTCCACTCTCCGGTCATTTCCTCCACTCTCCGGTCATCTCCTCCGCTCTCCGGTCATCTCCTCCACTCTCCGGTCATCTCCCCCACTCTCCGGTCATCTCTTCCACTCTCCGGTCATCTCCTCCACTCTCCGGTCATCTCCTCCACTCTCCGGTCATCTCCTCCACTCTCCGGTCATCTCCTCCACTCTCCGGTCATCTCCTCCACTCTCCTCTCTAGTCATCTCCTCCACTCGCCTCTCTGGTCATCTGCTCCCCCCTCCTCTCTGGTCATCTCCTCCACTCTATGATCATCTCCTCCACTCTATGGTCATCTCCTCCACTCTATGGTCATCTCCTCCACTCTCTGGTCATCTCCTCCACTCTCCGGTCATCTCCTCCACTCTCCGGTCATCTCCTCCCCCCTCCACTCTGGTCATCTCCACCACTCTGGTCATCTCCTCCACTCTGATCATCTCCACCTCTCTGGTCATCTCCACCTCTCTGGTCATCTCCTCCACTCTGGTCATCTCCACCTCTCTGATCATCTCCTCCTCTCTGGTCATCTCCTCCACTCTGGTCATCTCCACCTCTCTGGTCATCTCCACCTCTCTGATCATCTCCTCCTCTCCGGTCATCTCCTCCACTCTGGTCATCTCCACCTCTCTGATCATCTCCTCCTCTCTGGTCATCTCCACCTCTCTGATCATCTCCTCCTCTCTGGTCATCTCCTCCTCTCTGGTCATCTCCTCCACTCCTCCTCTTCGGTCATCTCCACCACTCTGGTCATCTCCACCACTCTGGTCATCTCCACCACTCTGGTCATCTCCACCACTCTGGTCATCTCCTCCACTCTGGTCATCTCCTCCACTCCGGTCATCTCCACCACTTTGGTCATCTCCTCCACTCTCCAATCTTGTCATCTCTTCTCCGATCATCTCCTCCACTCTCCTCTCCGTTCATCTCCTCCACTCTCCTCTCCGTTCATCTCCTCCTCTCTCCTCTCCGATCATCTCCTCCACTCTCCTCTCCGTTCATCTCCTCCTCTCTCCTCTCCGGTCATCTCCTCCACTCTCCTCTCCGTTCATCTCCTCCACTCTCCTCTCCGTTCATCTCCTCCTCTCTCCTCTCCGATCATCTCCTCCTCTCTCCTCTCCGTTCATCTCCTCCTCTCTCCTCTCCACCGGTCCTTTCTCCTCTCCTCTCCTCCGGTCATCTCCTCCTCTCCGGTCATCTCCTCACTCTCCTGTCCTCTCCTCGCTCCTTTCCTGTTCTTTCCTTTCCTGGTCTGTCCACTCCTGTTCTGTCCTCTCCTCGGTCTCCTGTCCTCTCCTCGCTCTCCTCACTCTCCTGTCTTCTCCTCGCTCTCCTTTCCTCTCCTCGCTCTCATTTCCTCTCGTTTCCTCTCCTCGCTTTCCTTTCCTCTCCTCGCTCTCCCTTCCTCTCCTCGCTCTCCTCTTCTCGCTCTCCTTTCCTCTCATTGCTCTCCTGTCCTCTCCTCGCTCTCCGGTCTTCCTCTCCTCGCTCTCCTTTCCTCTCCCGCTCTCCTGTCCTCTCCTTTCCTCTCCTCGCTGTCCTGTCCTCTCCTGTTCCCTCCTCGCTCTCCTTTCCTTTCCTCGCTCTCCTTTCCTCTCCTCGCTCTCCTTTCCTCTCCTTGCTCCCCTTTCTTCTCCTTTCCTCTCCTTGCTCTCCCTTCTTCTCCTTTCCTCTCCTTGCTCTCCCTTCATCGCCTCCTCGGTCCACTCATCCGGTCATCTCCTCCTCTCCTCTCTTCCCCTCGCGCCTCTCTTCACGTCGCTCCTCTCCTGTTCTCTCCTCGCTCTCCTTTCCTCGCTCTCCTTTCCTCTTCCTTTCCTCACCTTCCTCGTTCTCCTTTCCTCTTCCTTTTCTCTCCTTTCCTCTCCTCGCTCTCCTTTCCTCTCCTCAATCTCCTTTCCTCTTCCTTTCCTCCCCTTCCTCGTTCTCCTTTCCTCTTCCTTTTCTCTCCTTTCCTCTCCTCACTCTCCTTTCCTCTTCCTTTTCTCTCCTTTCCTCTCCTCACTCTCCTTTCCTCTCCTCACTCTCCTTTCCTTTTCCTTTCCTCTCCTCGTTCTCCTTTCCTCTTCCTTTTCTCTCCTTTCCTCTCCTCACTCTCCTTGCCTCTCCTCACTCTCCTTTCCTCTTCCTTTCCTCTCCTCATTCTCCTTTCCTCTTCCTTTTCTCTCCTTTCCTCTCCTCACTCTCCTTTCCTCTCCTCACTCTCCTTTCCTCTTCCTTTCCTCTCCTCGCTCTCCTTTCCTCTCCTTGCTCTACTTTTTTCTCCTTTCCTCTCCTCACTCTCCTTTCCTTTCCTTTCCTTGCTCCCCTTTCCTCTCCTTTCCTCTCCTCGCTCCCCTGTCCTCTTCTTCTCCTCCTCTCTACTCTCTTCTCCTTGCTCTCCTGTCCTCCTCTCTTCTCCTTGCTCTCCTGTCCTCTTCCTCTGCTTGGCTCAGACTCACTGATTAAGAGCCGCTTTGTTTTCCCTTTGATCCCTCGCGCCACTCATCTCAACCTAATGTAGCCCCCTCACCACATCCTACATACACACATAAACACACACACTGCAAACACACACAGCACAAACATGCTTTCGGTGAGGAGGCTTCATGTTTGTACGTTGATTCATTGTGTGAGTGCATGCATGTCTCAGTTCTTTACATTTGTGTGTGTGTGTGTGCACTCTCGGCAGGCTGGAAGTGAGAAGAGAAGAGTTTAGGAGGATTAGGCCATTGACAGGCTGCTGGACCATTTCTGGACGTTATTTCCACAGTCAGTCCACTTGGTAATGAGTTATTTACTGAGCCCAGTGGAACTGTTATTGCATTTTGCCACAAAGCACAACTCCATCCTCGCTAGATCGAGCCATGAGGACATTCAGATTGGTGTTTGTCCAGGGGTTAGGATTGGTTCTAGTGGTTAGGAGAGAGGTGTTGGGGGTTAGGAGGGAGGGGCTAGGGGTTAGGGGTTAGGAGGGAGGTGCTAGGGGTTAGGACTGAGGGGTTAGGACTGAGGGGTTAGGGGTTAAAACAGAGGTTAGGGATTAAAAGAGAGGTTCTAGGGGTTAGGAACTGGGATAGAAGAGAACCCAGAAGAGGAGCAGGAGAGGAAGCGAGAGTGAGGTGAGTTGTGTAGTCAGAGAGACAACAACACATCTACATGATTACAGCTGACAACGTGATATCATTAGATATCATATCATTACTGATTCATCCATACTGTGTGTGTGTGTGTGTGTGTGTGTGTGTGTGTGTGTGTGTGTGTGTGTGTGTGTGTGTGTGTGTGTGTGTGTGTGTGTGTGTGTGTGTGTGTGTGTGTGTGTGTGTGTGTGTGTGTGTGTGTGTGCGCGCGCGCGGGCGCGGGCGGGCTCATGTGAGGGAGTGCGTGAGAGTAAACCCCAATGTGGAACAGTAGTCGACGTCAGCCACTAGGATTACTGTTCAGCTGTGACTGTGTTTCTGCCGCTTGTATCCAAGCAAATGAAAAAGGGAGGAAGGTGGGACAGAGTAACATGTGGAACAGAGTGGTGGTTGCGTGTGTATTCTGTGTAAGGTAGGAAGGTAGGACGGCTTTGTGTAGCTCGTCAGATCTGAAGCCAACAGCTACTGTTTCCCGTGGGACATTCTCATGGCTCCAGTGTAACCTCTCCCTTCAGTCCACACCGCCTGGTTTACTTATGTCATGGATTGGATTTATACAAGGCCTTTACAGCTGCTTCAAGTGCTTTACATTGAATGGGATGTGATCATTGATGTCTGAATTGACTGGATGTATAAGTGAGAGCACGTGTTTGAGTTAAGCATTCATTTGTACGGTAGAAGGCTTGTGACTGTGTGTGTGAGAGCAGAGCTGTCTCACCTTCTACGTGTGCAAGAAATAGAGAGAGAGGAAGTGAGCGAAAGAAAGAAAAGAAAGGGGGACACCTAGTCAATTGTACAATAGCGCAGATATGTTTGTATATATGTTTGTGCAGCTGTCAGTTTCTGAGTGTGCTAGGGTACCGTTGCATGTCTGTGCAGGCAGCAGAGTAATAACGGTGAAAATACCACGCTGCCTATGACAGGTATATATACTGTATGTCTGATCTGTGTCACAATTCACCACGTAGATAACTGCCTTTATTCCTTCCTGACACCATGCCAGCCTGCACCCATCCTGACGGATATGTTTTACAGTATGTAATATCTTTAATATGTTCCGTATGGCCATGGACTGACTGTCTAATAATAGAAACAAGTAATATCTTTAATATGTTCCGTATGGCCATGGACTGACTGTCTAATAATAGAAACAAGTAATATCTTTAATATGTTCCGTATGGCCATGGGCTGACTGTCTAATAATAGAAACAAGTAATATCTTTAATATGTTCCGTATGGCCATGGACTGACTGTCTAATAATAGAAACAAGTAATATCTTTAATATGTTCCGTATGGCCATGGGCTGACTGTCTAATAATAGAAACAAGTAATATCTTTAATATGTTCCGTATGGCCATGGACTGACTGTCTAATAATAGAAACAAGTAATATCTTTAATATGTTCCGTATGGCCATGGGCTGACTGTCTAATAATAGAAACAAGTAATATCTTTAATATGTTCCGTATGGCCATGGACTGACTGTCTAATAATAGAAACAAGTAATATCTTTAATATGTTCCGTATGGCCATGGGCTGACTGTCTAATAATAGAAACAAGTAATATCTTTAATATGTTCCGTATGGCCATGGACTGACTGTCTAATAATAGAAACAAGTAATATCTTTAATATGTTCCGTATGGCCATGGGCTGACTGTCTAATAATAGAAACAAGTAATATCTTTAATATGTTCCGTATGGCCATGGGCTGACTGTCTAATAATAGAAACAAGTAATATCTTTAATATGTTCCGTATGGCCATGGACTGACTGTCTAATAATAGAAACAAGTAATATCTTTAATATGTTCCGTATGGCCATGGGCTGACTGTCTAATAATAGAAACAAGTAATATCTTTAATATGTTCCGTATGGCCATGGGCTGACTGTCTAATAATAGAAACAAGTAATATCTTTAATATGTTCCGTATGGCCATGGACTGACTGTCTAATAATAGAAACAAGTAATATCTTTAATATGTTCCGTATGGCCATGGGCTGACTGTCTAATAATAGAAACAAGTAATATCTTTAATATGTTCCGTATGGCCATGGACTGACTGTCTAATAATAGAAACAAGTAATATCTTTAATATGTTCCGTATGGCCATGGACTGACTGTCTAATAATAGAAACAAGTAATATCTTTAATATGTTCCGTATGGCCATGGACTGACTGTCTGTCTAATAATAGAAACAAGTAATATCTTTAATATGTTCCGTATGGCCATGGACTGACTGTTCAATAATAGAAACATGTAACAGTTTCCTGTGAATGGTGTTGGAGCAGCTTGTCAGACAGTGTGTCACTCTACACAGGGTGCTGAAGGAGCAGACTGCTAGCTGGCATACCGTACTGTTACTGTAGCTACTGGGATGATTGATGAATCAGGTTGAGAGACAGTGTTTTTGACAGAGCAAACCAAGCAACCCTGAGACATGTGGTAGTGGAGGGAGTCTGGTCTAGTAGAGGGAGCAGAGTTTGGGTTCCTGACCAGAAGCAGCCCCTAGCCCCTACCTCTTGTTCCCGATAGGCTCTTCATCTGTTGTAGATCTGATAGTTGGATAGGGAGAAGCAAAATGGTTGTAGTTCCAACTTGGCCTCTGATAAAGACAACATCTGGCGGCTTTATGTGAATGTACATTTGTATTGGTTTGGTACACAGACAGGAACAAGACAAAATCCCACTCAACACTACATAATCTACTTACACCGTTACAACACGTTCAATGTACAGCTCATAGAAGATTGGAATTTTCATAAATGCTTTATGTACTCGTTGCTTTTTGTGTGTGTGTGTGTGTGTGTGTGTGTGTGTGTGTGTGTGTGTGTGTGTGTGTGTGTGTGTGTGTGTGTGTGTGTGTGTGTGTGTGTGTGTGTGTGTGTGTGTGTGTGTGTGTGTGTGTGCCTCTGTCTCTCCCCCACAGAGCTCCAGAGGGAGGGCAGCATTGAGACTCTTAGCAACAGCTCTGGCTCCACCAGCGGCTCCATCCCCCGTAACTTTGAGGGTTACCGCTCTCCACTTCCCACCAACGAGAGCCAGCCCCTCAGCCTCTTCCCCTCCGGATTCCCCTAGAGGAGACCAGGAGACAGCCTGCCTACCACCCTACAAGACCTGGGGTCAAATACTATTTGATATCTTTCAAATGCTTTGAGAGTTTGCTTTAGTCTGCCTGGAATCCCTGATGGGAGGGGGCTACATTTTGGCGACTGTTCTATTGGTTCCATTACGCCAGACAAGCTCAATAAACCCCAGAAAAAGTATTTGAAATTATTTCAAAAAGTATTTGAACCCAAGTCTGCTAACTACCGTCCATCCTACCGCTTCACACAGCACAGCCGGACAGTCTTGATGGTCTCTCGCCATGCTGATATTCATTAGGATGTTATTGTGAGCAGTGGTCCCCTCTCTCTCTCTCTCTCTCCAAATCCATGAACTGTCCAGTGTTTCTCCCACCTGCCGATGTGTTTATGTTTCTGAGTGTGTGTGGAGGGGGGTTAATGTGTCACATGGCGTGTGTTTCATTTTGGGGGGGGTGTGTGCTGCTCCGAGTGTGTGTTTTGTTTGCCTGTGTGTATGAGTAGTGAGAGAGAAGGCTGAGGCCGGGTGTATTAAGTGAGCAGTGTGTGACTCAGTCCCTCCTGTGTGTGTGTAGAAAAAGTTCTCTGATGATCATGGGTGTCCCAAATGGCACCCTATTTCCTATATAGTGCACTACTTTTTTTGCAACAAAAAAGAGGTCTGTGCTTTAATAAAATAAAAGGCTTATTCCTTTCTTGTATACACACACCTCAAACACAAGCGCACGCTTGTACGCTGAATAATTACTTTGCCGGCTTGCTTTTCTTAGTAAATGAGTCATTGCTAGACTTGACCAGACCACATAGGACTTGATATGAAGTCTGATCAGATGCACGAGTGAGAACAGAAAGAAAGACTTTTGAACAGGTTCTGAATAATTGGTCACTAATTTTGTATTCGGTGTTAAAAACTCAATACAATCCTAGTCCTTTGTCTGGGGAATGGATGACTGGCTGACTACAGGGGTCTGTTCTGAAAAATGCAACGTTACAGGACTTTCAGGTAGAACATTTTATAGATCAGATATGTCCTGTAGGAAAATGAGTTATTGCAGATCTATATATTATATTTATATCGGCAACGCTCTGAAAGTTTCACCCTATTGAACACAGCCATGTTCCCGTAATTCTGCATGTTGAATGAGTCGATGGCTACTGCTGCTTGGTCACTGGCTAATGTAACATAAAAGGGTCATGATTAATTTATTATTTTTAATGCAGAACACATGCTTATTAATACATGTTCACCTTAATATTGATTTTGTACAATACTGAGTCGTTATTTGCTATACATTTGTGTTAATGTAATACTGAAGACTTGGAAAATAGTTTGCTGTGTTATGTTATCACCCCTGGATATTCAATGATTTCATATATACTAAGTAAATATAACATCTGCATAGTCATTGTTTTAATCACATGTACAAAAGTTAGCAGCTTGTGCTTCTGTAAATGTAAAGAGACTACTCGTTTAATTTAAAGAAAATAAATTAACCACACCAAAGCCAGTACACATTTTCTGCCAGTTTATTGTGGAAAAGCAGACTGTGAATACAACACTCTAAAACTTATCTGACACTCAGAACAAGAATCAAATTAACTACAAAATGTTCAAGAATCTAAAATCAGTACAAGACTAATTGATGTAGGGCCCCAATGTTTAAATGCAATTCACTTACCTTAGACAGGAGCAAAACCAGGCCAGAGACTGAAATGGCCATGTGAATGTGTTTGAGCAGGCATACTCATGCCAATAAGCACTGGCTCTGCTCTTGCCTTCAGGTTGTTTGCCCCATAGAAAAATCATTTATAGAATGGGCTTGGAACTTCTAACCCTGGCATTTTTGATTGGTAAACACATGGGTACACTTACAGTGGCTGCCTGGTAATGTGATGCAATAATTTCCATGTTCATTCAAACTAATGTATTTTTTTGTAATGTCAGTTTAATCAACAAATTACAGCACATATGACTTGTCCACCCATAGAGTATCACAGTATGAGTCATATACCCATAAAACCTAGCGGTCAAACAGGGAAATTATTCAAATAATTTTTCCACCATTCATCATCATTCATAGGGGATTTTATAAACACTTAAAATAAGGGCTGTGTTTCATGTAGGGTTACTCTGGTGTGACGTTTTGATAATCGTGTAAATCTGTCTAGGACAGGGTTACTTTTATAAATAATTTGCCTGTATTTACCCCCCAAAAAATGAAATGCTAATTAGCTGCTAATGTGGCTATCATAAAACATTACAAATGCCATGATGATCTGGAGGAGGCTGCCGAATCGAGGCAAAGGTAAGAATCTCTGGATTAACTATCTGTTAACTAAATGTAGTAATGAATAAATTGTCTACATTTCTTTAAATGGACAATTCTGTGAACTGTCTTTTGCTATTTTTTTATATATTTTTTAATCTCCCCAATTGATAGTTAGTCTTGTCTCATCGCTGCAACTCCCCTACGGACTCGGGAGAGGTGAAGGTCGAGAGCCATGCGTCCTCCGCAACACGACCCTGCCAAGTCGCACTGCTTCTTGACACACTGCTCGCTTAACTCGAAATCCAGCCGCACCAATGTGTCGGAGGAAACGCCGTCCAACTGACAACCGAAATCAGCTTGCAGGCGCCCGGCCCGCCACAAGGAGACACTGATGATGAGACAAGGAAATCCCGGCCGGCCAAATCGTTCCCTAACTTGGGCCAATTGTGCGCCGCCTCATGGTTCTCCCGGTCACAGCCGGCTGGGATCGAACCGAAGGCTGTAGTGACGCCTCAGCACTGCGATGCAGTGCCTTAGACCGCTGCGCCACTCGGGAGGCCCTTTTGCCAGTTTTAAATTGACACAATACCTGATAGCAAAGGTGTCAGCTAGAGATGATGTGCAGGAGCTTGCAGAGATTTGTAGTTTTGCGTGATGTCTACTTTGAAGCTAATTAGCATTTTTGAATCTGAGAGTAAATAGAGACAAATATATTGATACGTCACCTTGTCTGAGAGAGATTTACATGGTTATCATAACATCACACCACGGTAAGCTTACAAGAAACACAGCCCTCATTTTAAGTATTTCTAAACTCCCCTATGGGAAAAATTAATGGTGGAAAAAACGATTGGAACCATTTCCCTGTCTGACCGCTGGGTTTTATGGGTATTATGACACCTCCACTGTGGGCATAATTGACTTGAATGGGAACGCCTGTTCTATTCATTGTATTTCTATGGTTTGCCCACTGACGCTCCCCTGGTGCCCCACACTGTGACATGATGCCCTGCATGCCAATGTCTCTCTGAGTCTGAGGGAACCATGCCCAGGCCAGTGCCCCAGCTGGCACCTCTACCAGGGGCAGGGGCCTGTTAAGGAGGGCACACCTTAGCTGTTTCACTCTGTTTCAAAACGTTGTCTACCTCCTGAACATGCCCCTGGTCTTTACCATCCTCTCCTGTGACAGTCTCCATTTATACCCATCCTCCTCTGCCAGTAAACCCTGTGAATAGATAGAGCAGCGAGAGGAGAGACGAGGTTGGCACCAGGAGAGAAGCCGCATTAATATATAGCTAGCTACAACCACTTGTGGACAGGTTTGCTAAGCTTTTGCTAACATTGTTTTGCTCAAAATCACACAGAAAAAAATCCACTGCCCAAAGAACGCAAAATACAGAGCAAAAGTCATCTCTATCCAACCTCATATACTGTATTTCTTTAACTTTGTGGGATTTATTTCTGTACATATCTGTGTCTTGAAATGTGATGGAATTTGTTATTCACTTAAATTATTGAATATATCAGACTGTAATAGCATTATAATGTGTGTACAATACAAAACATTTAACAATATCAGATCTGAAATAGTATTTTGATTGCTGTCATTTAATTTTTGTCATCCTCTAAACTAAATAGACTAGGAAGACTTACATTGTTAGCAAATATTTATGTTAGGCAAGTAAAATTCCCTCTTTTTTAATCACTTATAATTATTTTCCTTTCCTTGGTGCACTCCTTTGATCCACAAAGGAGACAACTAGATATCAAATAGGTCTACTTCGAATTAATGTATAGTGGCAGCCATTTGAAACCAATCAAAGGCAATACCATGTATTATATCCTATTGTTCATATGAATATGACAGAAAAAATATCTTGGGAAATGCTGTGGTCATTGCAGGTATGTTGATGACATTTTGTGACCTTTTAGTGAATAAAACAAATGTCACTAACCAATTACAATTCGCATAGGGCTATTATTATTGTTAATTTAATGTACAAATGTAATCTTAATAGCCACTTTTCAGATCATGCTTTTCAATCGTCTAACAGGAGGCGAATATTTTTTTTATAACCTAACCTTACAGTTCTGTGTTGTTTACATTGCCAAAGTGTCCAATGAAAAGGTTTTATGCATCAATGATTTTATTCAAACGAAACGCTTCCTCATAAACTGAGGACCCTAATCGCCTGATTCTGAGCAAGATTATAGCCTGCCTATGTGTACACTTATTTCTAATTCAATGATAGAGACCATCGTGTGAGCGGTTACGTTCGAAATTGAACACGGGAAAGTGCTTTCCTTGCTAAATGAAAGTATGTCTGAAATAAATGTAATTTCCCCCTGACCCAAGTAATTTCATATCGCTTCTGTATATAATACGATTCAATGTATTCGGTCGCATGAGTTGAAAATTGAATTTTGAAGCACTGTCAACAAGTTCAACTCTGTTAAATCAACACGAGTTTGATAGGACTGTAGCCCATAGTAGAGAGCAACAAGGCTATTTTCAAGGGAACTGAGTGCATGTGAAACATAATAGCCAGCCTATCCATGTTGAGTTGCAACATCACATCAAATTGATCAAGGCTGTTATAGAGTTACGTTCCTGAACAGAAATTGATCTGCTATATGCACATATATGTTGTCAATAGGACATTAAGTCTACACTTGTTGTTTTCGACGCATGTGACAAAGTTTGATTTGATTTGATTAACTTGTCGTCTCTCTACTACCTATTTGAGCTTAGACATTTGAACAAACCAAAATTGTTAGTCTATAGCAGCGGTTCCTAACCAGTGGTACTAGGACCCCTGGGCCTACATGACCTATCCACAAGGTTGATTTAAAAAAATGAACTAGGCAAGTCAGTTAAGAACAAATTCTTATTTTCAATGATGGCTTATGAACAGTAGGTTAACTGCCTTGTTCAGGGGCAGAACGACAGACTCATGAGACCATACTGATACAGGTAAAATGCACATGAGCGGGTACTTCAGGGCTACTCCGGACAGAGCAACATTTTAGGCTATATAGCCTATACCTTTCATTTCTGAAGTCAGTCAGATAACTTCCAACACCTAGGAAATACTCTCCACTTTATTTCAGATGTGGCCTATTTTCCGGTTTATTTCAACTGCAGATGCAACAATTCCATGAAGCTTTCTACTGAAGTTAATGATATACCTTTCCATATATAGTAGGTAGACATACTTGTAGCCTACATCAGTATCGACCCATATGGATTTAAATTGTTTCTTAGATGCATAAACTACACTTTGCAGTTCACTTTCAATTGTCCTATATCTCTAACCCTAACAATGTCCGAGGACAGCAGCTTTGTTTACAAGTTGTGAATCAGTAGCATTATGACCTTAACGAGGTTGTAAAAAAATCTAGTAAAGACTTCGATTACATCAGCTTATCGACACGAAGACAAAGCATTGCAACACAAATTCAAAGGTGCGTACAAATCACTGTTAACACTATTGTCAAAGTTACCCGCCGAAAGAACTAGCGGATCATTTATTGTTACGGTTCTTGTCAGTATTCACAAGATGTAAACAGTAGGCGGACACAAGATCAATCAATCTGCAGGCAATTCTCATTTCTCCGTAGGCTAATGCTTTTTCATTTATTCTAGGACTACTCAAAGGATCAAATCTCTTCCAGGTGGCTATATCACTCACAAAATATCCTACGGTTTAACCCGCGCCATTTAATTAAAATCATTAGGCTATAATGCATTGCATAAATTGTTTACGGATTTAGTAGCTATGTTATTCTAACACCTTGCTATCAGTAGCATCCTAAAACTGCCATCTGAGGTATTTTGAGGTTGTGGTTTGTTGTTTTTGTAATCCACTGTTATCAGTGAAACTATCAATTAAGGTCAATTCAATGCCACTCGACTGAAACCATGATATGGATGTTTCATTGAATCGCATGATATGCTTAAAGATAGTAAGTTATTTAGTGGTTTTGTTACATATATTTTCAGAAATCAATGAATGGCAAACAATTACGTCTTTATGCTGCTATTTTGCACTCAAATAAGATGCTGTTAGCGTGCCCTAAACCATTACGCTTGTGTAAGCTTGCTGCATTGAGGGTGGGGGGGTTAATGATATATGCCAGGGTCACGGACTGGGTTGTAATTGAAAAAGCAACCCACATGCTGCACGGCTCAAGCGGCTCCGCGGCCAGGCCTCGCTGATCAAAGTTTGGGAAGCCGGGGAGGAGAGGGCGGGCTGCAGGCAGGGACATTCCCGGAGCTGCATGGAGTATTGTGTGTGTTCAACCTGTGTTGCCAGAAGCAGAAAATAAACAAAAACTCCATTCACTCTCAACCACAGACAATGGCAACGCAGATAAATGTTGGTGGGAAGATATTTCCTGCATTATTTTGTCAAGAACTATATACCCGTTGTCATGACATGTGTTTATAAAAGCCATTCTTAATGCATAGATGTTTTGTATATTAAAGTAAATAATACATTTTTACTACAGGTCACGTAGAATTAATGTCCAAGGGTAGCAAACTATGTCATGTGTGTAAACACGCACCCGCACGTACACACACCCACCTTTGAATCACTGTCAAATGAACTTGGACAGAGTGAAACAGTGAACAACGCAGACAACATGAGAGTATATTGGTTTAGTGAAGTAACATGGAGGCTGGAAAGCAGCAGTAAGGGTGTTCCTCGGTACCCTGGGGTCATTATAGCGCCCCCACCTGTTGCTACCTGTGAAAGGTAGGCTGTCAGCATAGATTTGGGAGCTAGAATACTTCTCTATGGCTGTCAATTTCTCCAGACAAACGCTTCAAGCTTTCAAGATGTACGTCGGAAAGACAATAAATAGGCTATACTATTCGCTAAATAAGTATCTAAAATATTTACAATCGACATACCTGGCATAATCACCAGTTCTGTGCTACTATTTTACAAATAACCTCAACCTATTATTACAAAAGCCTACTTTCAAGGTGATAGCTGCACGTGAAAATAACATCGTATTCACGTTTGTTGTAGGGTGAGGGTTATTCGGCTACCAGTGCTGCTTGTGAGAATTGTTCTTTTTCATCAATCAGTCGCAATTTGGCCAAGCGGACAGGACAGCCCACCGGCAGCCCTGCTGACTCGGGTCAATGAGACAACACGAGCACGAAGACGAGCAAATTGAACAAAATTCACAGAGGGCGAGAAAGAGGGATTAAAACCCGGCTTTCATGAGTGGGAGATGAAGAAATTTAGAGAAATTTAAACTGTGTGTGTGTGGGGGGGGGGGGGGGGGGGGGTAGAGTGGGGGCAGGGAAGGGGAGTAAAGCGAGAATGAAAGAGCGATGGGGAAGAGGAGGGAGAGGGGGTTGGTGGTAGCCTGGCTGGAGGAGGCGCTGGGTATACATGTGACAAGTGGAAATATGAGGGACTTTGACAGGTCTTAAACGGTCTGGCGCCAAGGCCTCAGTCTACCGGCTAAATATAGCAGGAGAGATGATGGGAAGAGAAGAAGAAAAGATGGAGAAAAAAAATACAATGTAGTGGGAGTAGCCTAAAAAATAACAAAACAAAATTACAGACAAATAAGGCTACAGTAGTAACAATACAGTGACCCGTTATTTCGTAATTAGAATTTTCCCGCAGCATATCAGTAACACGCGGGTCACCACAATGACCCTGAAGGTGTACTGTTCTTTCCGCACATTTTCACCTAACACTTGCAATTAAGCAAATTATATTGTGTGGACCTTACATGGCACAGGGCTTAATGCAAAATGATGTCTGTTACTTTGGGGTTACAACCTTTTCCATAGGAAATTATCTCGAGGTGTGGCGAGCACATCTCTTGTCACGCACAGGAGCAAGCATAAAGACGTAATGGGGCATATTTCTATAGGACCATGTTCAACGTTTAACCGAAATATGCTGAATATTTCCGTTATTGCCACGTCTCTCATCTCTGCTTTAACAGGTAGCATAGAACAGGGAATGCTTCTGGCATTTATGACGTTAAAAGTAATCTGTAATAACACCACATCACTTGAGGATTGCGTTTTTGTCCATTTAGCCCTATATAGTGTATTCACACACCTTTACTTTTTTCACATTTTGTTGTGTTAAAAGGGTGATTAAAATGTATTTAATTGTCATTTTTGGTCAACGATCGACACACACACAAAAAAATCTAACATTTATTTAACAAATATGGAAAATGTAACACTAATATATCTTGATTAGATACGTATTAAGCCCTCTGAGACAACAATACATGTTAGAATCACCTTTGGCAGAGATTACAGCTGTGAGTCTTTCTGGGTAAGTCTCTAAGAGCTTTGCACACCTGGATTGTACAATATTTGCACATTATTCTTTAAAAAACGATATTACTAGAAATTGATAGAAAGCCATTTTCATGTCTTGCCGCAGGTTTTCAAGCCGATTTAAGTCAAAACTGTACAGGCCATTCAGGAACATTCAATGTCGTCTTGATAAGCAACTCCAGTGTAGATTTGGCCTTGTGTTTTAGGCATACTTAGTTAAGTCCACAACTGAATGCATTCAACCAAAATGTGTCTTCCGCATTTAACCCAACTCCTCTGAATCAGAGAGGTGCAGGCAGGCTGCCTTATCAACGACCACGCCCACGGCGCCGGGATAGCAGTTATTGTTAGGGGTTAACTGCCTTGCTCAAAAACAGAACTGCAGATTTTTCCACCTTGCCAGCTCTGGGATTTGAACCAGCAACCTTTTGGTTACTGGACTAACAGTCTTAATCGCTAGCCTATCTGCCATCGTTATTTACCTGCTGAAATTTGAATTTGTCTCCCCAGTGTCTGTTGGAAAGAAGACTGACCCAGGTTTTCCTCTAGTATTTTGCCTGTGCTTAGCTGTATTCCATTTATTTTTATCCTGCAAAACTCCCTAGTCCTGCAGATGACAAGCGTACCCATAACATGATGCAGCCACCCCCATGCTTGAAAATATGTAGAGTGGTACTCATTGATGGGTTGTGTTGGATTTTCCCCAAACATAATGCTTTGTATTCAGGACAAAAGTTAATTTCTTTGCCAGATTTTTTGCAGTATTAGTTAAGTGCCTTGTTGCAAACAGGATTCTCTGTATAGGTTTCCTTCAGTACACTCTGTCATTGTGGATTAACTATAATGTTGTTGATCCATCCTCAGTTTTCTCCTTTCACAACCACTAAACCCTAACTGTTTAAAGCTGAACTGTTAAAATCACCATTGGCCTCATGGTGAAATCCCTGAGCAGTATCTTTGTAGTGACTGGGTGTATTGTTACACCATCCAACGTCTAATTAATAACTTCACCATGCTCAAAGGGATATTCAACGTCTGTTTTATATTATTTTGACCCATCTACCAATCGGTGCCGTTCTTAGCAAAACCTTCCTGGTCTTTGTGGTTGAATCTGTGCTTGAAATTCACTACTCGATGGAGGGACCTTACATATAATTGTATGTGTGGGGTACAGAGATGGGGTAGTCATTCAAAAATGATGTTAACCACTATTATTGAACACAGAATGAGTCCATGCAACTTATGTGATTTGTTAAAGACATTTTAAGTCCTGAACTTTTTTAGGTTTGCCATAACAAAGGGGTTGAATATTTATTGACTCAAGACATTTGAGCTTTTAATTTTTTATTAATTATTAACATTTTCTACAAACAAAATTCCACTTTGACATGATGGGTTATTGTGTCAATGACCTACACACAATCTCAATTTAATAAATGTTTAATAACGGCTGTAACACAACAAAATGTTGAAAAGGGAGGGTGTGAATACTTTCTGGGGGCGCTGTACACAGCGAATACCTGGAGTAACTGCAAACCCGTTGTTGATGTAATTAGTTGTTTAAGTATATACATAGAAACCATTAACATTCTCTATGTGGTGCTGATATTTTCCCGCTCAGAATGTTTCTTCTGCCCAACTTGAACCTGGGTAAGTAGGCTAAGCTTTAACGATGAGTCTTCTATATAGTCTAGCAGCAGTATAGCGTCTGTTAGAATGCACTTCATTTCGCTGACTGGGCTACTGATTGACTCAGTCGACCACTAGTTGAATGTATAGCCTATAAAGGACGAAAAACACAAGTACGAAGGAAGAGTAGTGCTTTAAAATATATGAGATTGATTTTAAAAAATGTACTCGAGCTAAATCAAATAGATCTGAAATAGGCTTCATGTTAAATAGCACTGAAACTGTTGCCCTATACATTCCCTAACTGTAAAAGGTTTAAGAACATTATATTCACAAAACTAAATGATGAAACATGTTGGGCCTAATGAGCTAGAAAAGTAGTCACCAAATTATCCATTATGTATAATTGACCATCCTTAACCTATTATAACAACAATAATTCTACAGGGTTTCAACAATTTCCCATTATTCTGATTATATTGTTCATACTAGAAATGAAATAATCCCAATTTACCTGATTCCTTTAAGTTAGGCCACATTATAAAGATTCCAATTAAATTATGCAGAATAATTGATTCAGTTCAAGCCTGATAAAGCCGTGATCACAAAATGTATTGACAACTAGGCCTAATTAAATTCACTACAATTTTGAGCACGACTGGTGTGATAAGAAGTCTATAAAACCATTTACAGAATGTCTCTCGGATAAAAATGCTATTGGAAGAAAAATTAGTTTTGGAATAAATATCAAATCGTTTTATTTTACTGCACATTGCATAGTGACGTCAATCAGGTTTTAAAAGGGTAGGTCTGCAAAAACAAGTGATCTATGTTCCAAAAAAGATTCCACTGTCTCTAGTTTCTTTAGAATTTACAAGTATAAAACAACGTCCTGGATTTGCTGGGATTTTCATGTTCAGATATAAGTAACACGTGTCTCACCTCATACCACCAAGGCTCATTCTACAGGGTGTTTTCTATTTATTTGTTATTAGTGGTACATTCCTAATCAGATGATATGAATAAGATAGTAAGATATCCGTATAACCTTGATGCACTAGAACAGACCACAAAAACAACACCAAAAGCTATTGCACCTTATACCATGTCAAAGGTGTGAAACTCTAAAAAATATCCTACTTTTACGTATAAATTACGCATAGATTACATTTAATTTCATTCCGGGTTTTTTTCAAATCTAACGTAAATCCTTCAAGCTCTCAACATGCACTTGGAAAGGAATGTGTTATATTCTATTGACACTAATGCCAATGGAGCTGTGGGAACACTGATAGGGAAGAAATGTAGACCTACACAAAACACCGACTCGACCTGCGATAGAAGGTAAATCGGAAATGTGTGGTTTGTATCTGACGAACTCACTCGGAAGGATTATGAGTTTTTGTTTCAGTTTTTATGTCAAAGTGACGATGTTCTGGATTGAGCTAGAGCGGAACCGGATCTACTAGTCTGCGTCAGATAAACTTCTGGGCAGACTGTTCCGTGTATCCAAATTCTCACATTTTGATGCAAAGTAAAAATCCCTCCGAAAGAGCATTCTCAGACCAAAAACTCCAGACATAAGCCGCAGCTTTGGCGTAGATAGCGAGGGGGATTGGAGGGCGCTCGCTGCTGGTTGGATTTTAGGGTAAATATGAAGTGACAAGTGTCTGCTCTTATTGTGGTGCGTCAGCCGACTGGCGCCAAACGGCTCTTTAACCAACGGAATTCAAGTTAATCAAGCCAATGGTCCACAGAATGGATTTCTTAAAGGTACAACACAACAGTACCAAGACCAAGTTTTTGGTCGGGTCGCCTTAGGTTGCAATGGTCTCAAGTTTGTTATGTACTGTATGGGGTTTGACACATACCAACAAACTGTTCAGGCGAGTCAGGACGCTGTTGTGCGGTCACGCTCAGAGGAGAGACTGCCCTCATGATAATCTTTTATTATAAATCATCTCATTGCTGTTTCAGTGTTTGCTGAAGATGAGAGCGAAGAAGGTCATATTAGCATAAAAGGAATAGTCTACGTCGATACAGTACAGTATAGGAGAGCTAACGATAGGCTACGTCAGGCTATTTCTTGTATTATTATTTTCACTATTTAGGCTATAAGGCAATCAAATAAAGTGAATGTACAATTAATCACTTTGCGTAGGTCATAACGTGAGCATGAATAATTTATTCTACCTCAAACCAAGTGAAGAGGACATAGATAGGCTACACATCAGAAGAAACAACATATTTAGTTTCTCTAAGCCTATAAGCAAGCACTCACCGCGTTCTATCTGTCGATTTTGCCCTCGAAATTCATTCACTTGTTTTCTTTTCTTCTTGCCTCGACGCAGCATCTGTCTCTGCGCTTTTCGAATGACCCGGGGCAGTTTTTAAAGTGGCAATGTCCGGTTTATTAATCGCTGTCCTTGCTGTGAATCGTTCACAAAACAGCAGCTAGTCACGGAAATGGACAGACATGAAATATAATCACTAAATCGAGTCCGATAGCCCACCATTCAGGTACGGGTAGCTGTGGACTCTCTTACCGTCTCAGCATAGTCTGTGTAAGTATATCATTAAGCACAACCAGTGAGGGAACAAACTGTATGCTATTATGGCCAAACGACGATCAACACTTCAACAGATAAAACTGCACGCGGATTTCTAAACAAACGAAACCAGATATAATGGCTATGAGGTAAAAATGTAACCTAAACTGACAACATAATCTTCACATGAAATGGAACCACAACGAATCTATTTGGAATCTTCGTTTTCCTGAGCTAAATTCATACTTTAAAAAATCAATCACCGGTATAGCCTACTAACTTGATTTAGCCTACCTCTAGGCTATAATGAAAGCGACCAAAGAGCAATAAACGTAGGCTATCTATTCGGGTATTGTTTCTGGGCTGGAGTTATGCACCTCGTCGAAAGTATAAAGCTCAAGCCGACCGAGGTGATGCCTCCACCGGCCAAGAATTGAGGGCTGACCCGGTGTTTGGCTTGGAGATAGGGGTGGGATTTCCCGAGCGTTCCTGTCATTGGTTAATATTTTATTCCGTTGACATGTTTTCTTACTGCTAATGCTTCCGACACCTTGTTGTCCACCCCCCTCTCTTAGAGCCTGGCTGGAGCTGTCAAAACCACGCCTATAGAGGCCCACAATTGGTCCAGAAAGCGTAAAATCAGCAATCAAAGGGGCTTGGTTCATTAGTGTTGGGATCGAGGCAGGAAGGACATGTGAGATAGTCACAGTTCTACAGCGAACAGGGCAAGATCTAACCATTTCAACTCCGTGTCCGTGTGGAATGATTGCTCTAGCCCTCCGAGAGACACATCTTATTTTTATCAAAGCGATTAGTGGGGAGAAAGAAGGAAACCCCGATTCTGCTCTCAAAGCGTCGCTGCTTCTTTATTTTTGACTAATATTGTTACTGCACTTCGTGGAGGTACCAGCAACGGGAGTTTACGTGTAGGCTAGTTCCTATCAATTCATTTTTTTCAGATAATAACCATCTATAACGCGTCTATTCATAGGCTAGCTATCTGGCACCGTATTCGAAATTACTTCTGTATACTTCTTAAAGAAATAAGACTGAAATAAATTATTCTGGAAACGGACTTACTATTTTTGCCCAGGGGGGAGAATATCACTGTATATCATCATTTCACTTCGATATTTTGGATGCACCGATGAGAGATCCAGTTTTCACAGGGACTGCCATGGCTTATCACCCTTTCCACGCTCACCGGCCGACCGACTTCTCCATGTCAGCTTTCCTAGCGGCTGCGCAGCCCTCCTTCTTCCCGACGCTCACTCTGCAACACGGGGCTCTCACTAAGCCCATGTCGGACCATCTCGTCGGAGCCGCGGAGGCAGGGCTCCACCCGGCTCTCAGCCACCACCATCAGGCGGCTCATCTCCGCAGCTTGAAGAGCCTGGAGCCCGAGGAAGAGGTGGAGGACGACCCTAAAGTCACACTGGAGGCCAAGGATCTATGGGACCAGTTTCACAAAATAGGAACAGAGATGGTTATTACCAAATCTGGAAGGTGAGAGTGCGCTCTGACAATTATTGCCAGCGAGGCTGACTACAGCGTCATGGTTATTCTCTGTCCATCAGTGGCGATTTTAGCGTGTATATCTTGGTGGGACAAACATTGTCCATACTGTATTGGCTTTGTGTTCAGATGTGCATTGTGTTCAGATTTATTCTGTAACGCTACAGCAAGATTATGGCGAAAGCAAAGAGGGTGGCATTCTACCGAAAGAAGTAGCTACATTTAGGATTAAAGGTAATAGTCCAGGCCCTGCTAGGCTAGACTGGCTCGATGTGATTGTGTTTTTCATTGTATTCTATTGCATGTTCTTTAATTTATAAGCCTAGTTTATCATCGAAATAAGTTAATTATTATTAGTTATACAATCAGAGTTTTCTTTATCATTGTGACCTGACTTGATAGCGTTTTATTTAGTTTCGATGGTACGATTATAATGAAGTTATTATCAAGTTTGGAGCGTCTTTGACAGTAAAGGATATTTGACTAATTTTGAAAATGTAGAATTTAGTTTAGGCTAGTAGTCTTGCCAGAGAGGAAAAAAACTCCCCTGGCTTTAGTCAGTAAAACGAGAATAGCATATGGATCAAACTGCATTCTGTCATGACAGTTGAGCTTCTGGATTTTGTAAACAGACTGTCAGACTTGAAAAAAGAGGATTGTGATTTAACCTGATAGTGTCATATCATAAATATATTTCACTCGGCTGATTGCAGACGAATTTCTAAATATTATAATTAACAATAGAAAATAAATACAAAGTACTTTTAAGTAGGCTATTAGGACCTACACCTTATTCGTTTAATTTCCTACAACTATCATGGTATTTGCAAAGTTGCATGTACATAATTCGATGGAATGCTTTTATTATGAATGACCGTTCTGTCAATGAATATTACTTTATAATTTGCCTCGATCGATGATTTGGTGTTGCATTTTCCTGGACACGAAGGAGAGAGAGAGAGCGAGAAAGTCGCCTATTGACGTGTTATTACAATGTTATTGCCAGACTCATGGGTCTTGTCTGACAACATTAAATGTCATATTTGCATGAATAATCCTACATGGAGTTAATTCCACGCATATTTGTCTGTCTTCCAGGAGAATGTTTCCTCCGTTTAAAGTCAGAATAAACGGGCTTGATAAAAAAGCCAAGTATATTCTATTGATGGATATAGTCGCTGCCGACGACTGCCGCTACAAGTTCCACAATTCTCGCTGGATGGTAGCGGGAAAGGCCGACCCGGAGATGCCCAAAAGAATGTACATTCACCCGGATAGCCCGGCTACGGGAGAGCAGTGGATGGCCAAGCCGGTTGCTTTTCATAAACTGAAGCTGACCAACAATATCTCGGACAAGCATGGATTTGTAAGTACTGTATGTTGACTTTTATTTACATTTAAACACGCAATTGTATTTCTGATGGATAATAATAAATTACACACATTTTATAGACAATATGTTTTAGGTTTGGTGTAACACAATGTATTTAAAGACAGATACTGTTGGATGTTTTGAGCGAGATATTTCTATAGTTCTTGAATATTCTCATTCAATTTGCAACATGATTTTAGTAGGCCTAACGTATTGCCACTGTATTTTTCCCAATAGATGGCTTAGTATTGCCAGGCTGCTGCCAGGACATTGTTCAGCTCAATGTCGACAGGCCTCTTTCCAAATAGCATCTCCCAAAATGTCTAAAGCTTCATAACTGTAACCTATAAATCTAATATCATGCTCTTGTTGGTAGAAATAGTAATGTAACGCAATTACACATTTATAAAACTGAGTTGTACACGATTGTGGAAGAGGATTGTATTCATGATTCAAGTATTAGATTTGCTATTTTTAAAAAGCCTCATATAAACGAAGAGGAAGTTCGTGAGAATTGGGGATTATGAACTTCAGAAATCAGGTCAAGGAGACCGGGCAGAGGGGAAATCGGTTTGGATAGGGCGAGTCTCTGTGGCGTCCTTTCGGTTTGATAGCTTTACTCCGATCCAGCCTCACTGTCTTGAGCCAGCTTGAGCAGCGTGGAATAAAAACAGTGTATGGATGTAGCCTGTACTCGAACTCGAAAGCCGTGCCTATTCGTGTTTCGCCGTCGGTCCCTGAAGTGCTTTTTGTAGCCTACTGTAAAAAATTATCCGCGGAGAAGAGGGAAATGATGGATGCCACAAAAAGTAGGCTATATAGAGAGAAGCTGCAGCGTGTGTTCAATACTCCTATGTGCAAACAAACCGACTGTAAACAAATTGAACATTTACATGCCAGACGCATCCAGACGTTTTTGCAAAATGTTGCAGACAGTGTTTTGATAGATGTAGGCCATAGGCTATCCAAAGTTTACCTTTAATTATCCAGCCACTGTGTATAGGCCTACGTATTGTTGTAATTAATGAATGTATAGAATATACATGTTATAAATGTTATCAGATACCCAGTAGGTTGGCCAGCAGATATGACAATGCAAACATTACATTAACTGTTTAGCTTAAATATTGTTTTGTATCTCGATCTGGGTTGACCACAGGTGTGTTCTCTTGCATTCTGAGAATACACACTAGGCCCAATTCTAAATAAGACCTGCTCACTGTTATGAATAATAATGATACTAGGCCCAGTAATTATTAGTATACGAAATAATAATACCATATTTTAATCTACTTTTATAGTGTGGGCCTACTTATGGGCCTACGAGTTATTTTGAGATAGGCATATCATCAGATGGTCTCGATGAAATGCTAATAATTCATTTTTTCCCATATTTCCACAGACGATTCTTAATTCCATGCACAAATACCAGCCCAGGTTTCATATCGTGAGGGCCAACGACATCCTGAAGCTCCCTTACAGCACGTTCAGGACATACGTGTTCCCGGAGACAGACTTCATCGCTGTCACAGCTTATCAAAACGACAAGGTAAGCAATGTAATACAGTAGCCCATACAATACAATACTGTACAATACAGTGGAATTTAACATAGGCTACACTAATGTTCGAGACCAGGAAATAACCTCGCCATAAAAGGTTGTGCCTATATTCAGACAAATGCCACGATTTCGTATCAGCAAAGGGTTAAACTGAGGTTCAATTTTGATTTTGTTTTGTTTGTTTTTATGCTGTGAAAAATTGGCTCATTTGTGGAATTAGATGTTCTCACTCGTTTGTTTAACCTTGTTGCATTTAATGATCTTTGTTTGCGAACGTTAAAGGAATACTTTTTACAGTGAAACCGTTGCTGCAGGGTTTTTAATCTGTAGGACTAAATGCACCTGCTCAATCAAACCGCATGTTGGTCATCATTGTCAAATGTTATGGTTAACCTTACGTAACCAGTTTAGCCTGCAATTGCAGCATATATTTGACTAGTAAAATAAGTATTTGAAAAGATTGGCTATTGCTGTTGTCTTTCCGTCTATGGGCTATGGACGATATGCTGCTGGCTACAATTCCATTCAAATCAAATTAGATGGCGCTTCTTTGGACACTGACACCATTTGGTTAAAGACTGATTTCCCCATGGTTATTCAGGGTGCCAGTAATTCCTAAGTTTGATGGTGAGTATTTATTTTAGTTGCAGTGTAAAATTATCTAGCTCCCTGCGCCCCTCTCCTCTTCCCCTTCATGAGTCTAATTGGCGTCCGTGTCAGAGGTGGTCTTGTTGCTATCGTAAAGTTTATGGCAAAGAGTCACAATCGATTAGAAGGCACTAGCCTCGTCAGTTTGTCCGCGAACTACACAGTTTCAGGGGCTGCCTGCGCAATCAAAGCGTGACAGATGGGGAACTGTGACTCCCTGATTGGTCGATTCATGAATTCCTCAAGAGTTCCATACACGGTGAGGAGGGGGAAAACACCGGCCTCTCAAACAGGACAAACCCCGTATCGAAACATTTAGGCCAAGCAGAGTGTACAGCGGTTCCAGTGACAGGGTTGGCTTTAAAGCCCATGCAGTATTTTTTTCCATACATGCCTTACATGAAGCAACCCCCACTCAGCTCTCCCCCTCTCTCACTCTCTTCGAAAAGAATGGATGGAGAAACACTGTATGTTTCTCATGGGGCTCGTGAGAATAACGCCTCGTCATTAAACCCCTATTAATAATGCAACATCTATCGGGGCTTTCTTTCATCTGAGTGTGTTCTGTTCGGTGTGTTTAACGGGACACTATGTATGTGGGAGAACTATATCAGACTAAATCAAGTGGAGAAAAACACGTGACCCTATATATAGGTCAAGACATTATTCGGCCTACCATATGCCTAACTGGACCTATATGTCCATAGGCCGAGTTATGGGCCCAATACTACTACTAGTACTACTAATAACAACAATAATGAATTGTAACGTCTATGGTTAGGCCTATGTGTCATTGTTTTTCTCGTTTATCTTGTGTACACCCTGCACTGCCTAATATATTTTCTCTACCTCCTGTCTATAGATAACACAACTGAAGATTGATAATAACCCTTTTGCCAAAGGATTCAGAGACACTGGAAATGGAAGGAGAGAGAAAAGGTAAGCATAGGTTATGTCCATTCACCCATCACACTGTGTAGTCTAGCCTAGTTCTATAGAAATTATATTATCATAATACGATAATATGCATAGGTCCTATGTTATGCATGTTTCAACAATGCCCCAACGTTATTCCTTCATCTGTTTATTAGTTAACAAAATAAAAATGACAACATGCATGCTATTCTCAACTCTGATGTAGGCTTATCATTGAATGTAGGTCGGCCTAATGCTTGCATCATGTCATGTTAATGGTGTATGGATGCCTTACTTGAATACATGTACCCACTATTATTAAAAGGGAACCGTTCAACTCTAGGAAACAGTTGACCCTTCCCTCCCTGCGGATGTATGAAGACCAATGCAAAGCAGACCGAGACGGGGGCGACTCTGATGCCTCCTCTAGCGAGCCAACAACTGGACGAGAAAGTGCGCACTCCCCAATCGGACCTGGATCCAGCCCGCTTAGGTTCAGTCGAATCAGCCGAGGTAAAATACATTATATTCAACCTAAATCTCAGTTCGTTTGATAGGCTTAAACATAATAGTGCAATTGTGTCCAATGGCATTTAGACTTATGGTGGCTGAACTATGTAGGCTATAGGCCAAATCCTCTAGTAATTTAGCCTATTTGAGAGAATAGGCTTTAGGCCTATACCCAATAGTGTACGGTTTGTGAAACTTCATTTAATTTATTATGTCAAAGTATTAGATTTGTGCAACACAAAAATCAATTTACCAAGAACACACAGAGTAATAGTACATTTTATAATTACAAAATGTACTTGGATCGTTTTCAGCAGCTCATGTTCTTTAGATTTACAGTGTTCTTTCGTGACAGGCTATTTGTTCAACTCACTTATTATTGAAATATTAAATAACAGTTGTAATGCATAGACTTAATCAGGCTATTTGACCATCGAAAAACACGAACTTTTGACTGCTCAACTTTCGAGTCATAACTGAAGTCTATTTACTCTTGGGTAAAAATAAAACACAAAAGCCACATGTTAATGGTCGGAGTTAGCCTCTTGGGCTGACATGTAGGAAGGAAACGGTTAGACAAGGCATGTTAACACTAAATCATGACTGTACACTTAAAATAATCACTTACGCAGTGCGTGTGTGTGTGCTTGTGAATGTTGTAACCACTGCCGTTTCAACTGCTATTTTACTTTCCATTATTAATCATATATTTGTATTTATTTAAGTCTGAGCATGGCATGGAATTTTGTCAGTTATTTTACATTTAGGCCCACCAACATACAGCTAATTCTGACTACAACTTTTTTTTATAACAGATGATAAAACCTGTACTGACAGTGAGCAAGAACTTGATCATCAGGATGAGCGTTGTACCGCATCGAACAGCCCTGGACCCGAGCCGCTCTCTCCCTTCAGCCCGAGGTGCGAGGACCGGGTGAAGGATAAGCCGAGTCTGGACAAGAAAGACGACTATCCGTGCTCAAGGAAGCCGAGTGACTCCATATTCAGGAACCTTGAGAAAGGAGACAAAACGGAGAACAGGCACAGGAAAGACACTACAGATTCGTCAAAAAAGAACACCACAGACAGCGGCGGGATAAGCGCAAGCAAGGAAAGTTTCTCCCCGCTCATGGTTCAAACAGAGAGCCCATCACACTTTAGCGCGAGCCACCTGCAGAGTCTGGCCCTGTCTGGCTTGCACAGCCAGCAGTTTTTTAATCCCATGAACGCCGGACAAATGCTATTTCACCCTGGACAGTTCGCTATGGGCCCAGGAGCGTTTTCTGCCATGAGCATGGGACATCTATTGGCGTCGGTATCTGGAGCAAGTGGTATGGAAAACGGCAGCCTCTCCGCCCAGGGCACGGGGGGCACCCCGAACCCTTTCCCCTTCCATCTGTCGCAGCACATGCTCGCCTCTCAGGTAAGGGAGACTTTAATTCTACACAGCAACAAATTGTTTGTTTGAACTCGGAGATCACTTATAGGCCATTATGCTCGTTTGACTTTAGGCCTAGAATAGGCTTTGACCAATAAAATAAAATCGTATTGGTCACATACACATGGTTAGCAGATGTTATTGCGAGTATAGCGAAATGATTGTGCTCCTAATTCCGACAGTGCAGCAATATCTAACAAGTAATCTAACAATTCCACAACAACTACCTAATAGACACACATCTAAGTTAAGGCACGAGTCTTACAAGTATGTCCAAACTTAGTGCCAAAAGTCCACTGTAGACGCTATGCTTTGTACCATTTAACTGGCCAGATTCAGCAGGCTCTATTCTGGGCAGAACTCAATGTCTCAGTATGTTGGGTTATCAGGTCACAGCCACTAGGCCTAGGGAAGCCTGCTTCTCTTGAACGCTTACTATAGTGAGGACGCATGCTGGCAGAATAGCGACAAAAAAGGTATAGGCCTATATATATTATTATTACCATTATTTTGAACAACAGTTTTGTTAATGGCGTTTCAAAGCAGTCTGATATTTGTTTCAAATGAACATGCTTTAGAAGAGCACCCATAAATCAACCACTCAGGAAATGTGTGGGTGCAAAAACGCAAGGCCTTGCTTTTATTTACCCCCCTTTGGATTGGGAATAAGCGTTCTCCTTTTTAGCCTCCAATGCGTATAGCCTTCATTATTCTTAGGGGTTCATTAACATCGGAGAAGATGACTTCCTTGTAGGTTTAATTATTGAAGTGAACTAGCTATTCAGGCCGTGCATAATTTGGTCGTTGAGCGGGTTCCCCAAGGTTCAATAGGACTAGTCATTTGAGTAGGATACATCATGGTCTGAATATATCACTATCACCAACACGGTCCCAGTACTAACTGCCATTTTCTCCTGTCTGATTTCAGGGCATTCCCATGCCGACCTTTGGAGGCCTGTTCCCATACCCATACAACTACATGGCTGCTGCTGCAGCCGCGGCCTCCGCCATGCCCGCCACTACTACAGCCAGCTCGCTCTCGAGGAATCCCTTCCTCACCAGCTCCCGCCCTCGGCTCCGGTTTAATCCTTACCAGATCCCGGTGTCTATGGCCCAGAGCACAAGTCTACTCACCACCGGCATGCCAGGGGGCCTAAACCCCGGCTCCGAATCCTCCAAATCGGGCAGCAGGGAGACGAGTCCCGTGCCTGATGTCCACAACAACAAAGCGGGGTCGAGTCATAGGACCAGCTCTCCCAAATCGATGAAGGACTCTATCAATGAGCTCCAAAACATCCAGAGACTAGTGAGCGGCCTGGAGAGCCAGAGAGAGACGTATCCCCCCAGAGACTCCCCTAAGTGATCTCACTAATGGAATAATATATTCCACCACGACTTGGCTTGAAAATCAGAGGACTTTATTAAACATTTTGTACAGCACATTACGCGAGGAAATGGCAATACCGGCCTACCTTTTCTCGCGCCTGGACGGAGCAAGGAAGCAGGGAATGAAGGAGAGAGAACCAGCGTCATCACTTACTGTTACTGTGTGGGGTACGCTTTCAATATTGTAGGAAATTGAAGCATCGAAATAATATGAAAACCAAAAGTGGGCACTGAATTTTTAGGCTGCTGGCTAAAACTTGAGTACACAAAGAGGATACCATACCACAAGGAGGAAAACTTACTAAGAACATGTAGAACATATTGATGTTAAAAGGACAGTGGAAACGTCGTGGCATTGTTTTTAGGGACTGAAGAAAGAAAGAACTTTATCGAACTATAATCAATAGACGTGCTTTTGATTTATGATGAGAGCACTGCAACAGCATAAGTACTGAATGAACATGGGTGAGCAACCTGTAGAATGACAGGAAAACAAGCTACATCCAAAAGGTTTTCAAAACATCGGCTATTTCAAAAGGGATGGATAAAATAAACATTCCGTTAAAAAGAATTGATAGAAGAAAGCCTAGGCCTATCATTTTTGCCAGAAAAAAATGTTTGAACTATTTATGTAATTAAAATGAATTATGTAAATAAGCTATAAAGGAATCCAATAATATGCAATTGGTATTAATTTATTCAAAACTGTACATTGGTGTGTATATAATATTTAGAGTTTAACTCATTGCTTTTTATTCTTTTTTATTTTACATGAACGTATAGGGCTTCTGTAAATTAAAGGTATTTAGCGCTTGTTGGTTTGAACCAAAACGTCTTTACATGTAGTGTATAGGCATAGCTGATTATCTGTCTGTGACACGTGAAGGAAACAAACATGTGTGCCATGTTTATCTGCAATCTCTGCAAAAACTAATATCAGAAAAGAGAGAGAGAGATAGAAAGAGAGAGGGAGAGATAGAAAGAGCGAGGGAGAGATAGAAAGAGAGAGGGAGAGATAGAAAGAGAAAGCTGCCTATTTGTCACATTACCTGACTATTATCTGGAGGAGAGGCAGAGATATAGAAAAACCTCAGGTCATTTCACTCCAACACAGGAGAGGATGATAACATGTATCTTTAAATGGGGCACAATGCATATCTATATATAAATATATTTAATTTGAAAGCGTATCTCGTTTATGTTGGTTGTCCGGGTAAATTCATTTTTTTGTTGAATTATCTCAAAATTTCAATTAAAAAAAACAATGTGTTAAAAAGTTTTGTTCACTCATATTTTGTATCTACTGGATACAGTTAAAGTACGTTTGAAATTCTTAAAATTAATAATAATCATTTAAATGAATGATTAATAATGTATATAGGCTACCTATTACTAGTATTATTATGTTATAATTATAGCCGAATTATTATCTCCCAACATGAGATGAATGATGCCTCTAAATGAATGATAATACCGCCTTACAAAATAGAATTTAAAATGGTCAAAGACCTGAAAACACACACACACACACACACACACACACACACACACACACACACACACACACACACACACACACACACACACACACACACACACACACACACACACACACACACACACACAATTTTGTGAAACATGACCTAACTAGTTCACTGAGTGTATGGCGCCCTCTGTCGGTAATATATTTGAGGATAAAATGTACGTTTTTCAGCCCAATATTTCTCTAGCTCTTTATCAGTGATGATTGTTTAACAAATTCAAACGAAATACGTTACATTATACCAATTTTAAAAAGGCAAATCAATGTATTGTAAGTTTCTGTTCATAAGAGCAATGTAGCATGTATAACTGTCATTAGTTACAAGTCAATTTATTCTTATAATAATTAGGCCCATAGGCCCATAATTGTCATATTTTCATTGCGTGGCAGTTGAATAGAGGCACGTGAGTGATGACATGCAAGGCACTTATTTTTAAACTGAGCTACTGTTAGTGTTTCTATCAGTGTTTCCTGTAGTATTGTCTGTATTCTACTATTAATAGAATAGAATAGTAATATAGGAGTATTTATAAGAGGGCGAGACACGGAAGTTCCGCCTGCTCTCCATTTCAACCGCACATATCCTCTGCACTTTCAATGGCACTTGGCCTATAGACGCAGTTAACCGTTTGAGTGAATGAGAAAAACGGATCCCCATTTGTATGACACACACAAACACAGTAGCCTACGGTAGTCTATAGGTCTATTGAAATCAACAATAATTGACATATAAGGAGGGTTAAATGAAATATACTTTCCCATAAGAAATTAGACACTAATTAAATTTAACAGCAGTGCTCAACATGCCATAGGCCTTATAAGCATTTTGTTGACGCATTACAGAAACCGAAGGCATAACTTTCCGAAAAGTACACAAATATTGTCTTCCCACGGGCTAGTACAGATAAAAACTTCATTACTGTTTGGAAATATTTTAATCGTGAGAGAGATGCCTTGGTCGGGGAGACCTTGTCCCATATCACCGTGAAAGGGTTTTAAGCGCCACAGCACAGGCTGGGAAGTTTGGGAGGATGGGCGCATGGACGCCTAGCCACTTTGGCAGCAGACAGCCCTTTGTCCAGCAACCGGCGCCTGTCGCCTGCCTGCCGGCCACACAGTCTCCCCACACCCGCGCACAAAGGTAGGGGGACATCCCACCAGCCACAGTTCTTCTAATTAGAGCACCCCTTCTTGTTACTTTTCTTTTCTTTCTGCAGCCATAATCACAAAACTCTCATTCTATTATGGGGCCATTGTTGCCCACTCTGTTATCTTCCATTAACAGAGTGAGCTACTCGACCTCGCACTCTCGGATAACAAACTATTTGTCTAAAGCAATCAGTCAATGACTGATCAATAGGCTCGTTTAGTGGACTCATGGATGCGACTAATGATTGGTGACGGTTCGGGGTAAAAAGGCCAAGACTATTCACAACTTTGTTCAGTGATCAGTGTAGGCCGCTATTTTTCTATTGTTTCTACAACAGACATGAATAGAATCTCTACCAGGCCTGGTGGAACGAAATTAAATAAAATGTGCGCACGAGTTAATTAAAAGTGTGTGCATGATTCAAAAGAGCAGGAGATAAGCCTGAACCGAGATAACTCCAATTCTCTTGCTCATCATTAACTTATATAATTAGGCTACAATTATTTATATGATTATTCAGCTACAGCAATTGAATACTCCGTTTTGACCACATTTTCACATGCATTCCCATGGGCATGAGAAAATGAAATTCTTCCTGATCTCAACCAACCAACCAACCAACCAACCCAGCCAGCAAGTAGGCTACAGACTCCTTTCACTAAAATCAGGGCCAGACAATGACATGATGATGCTAATATATTTGTCCATTACAGTTGCCTTGTGTTCTGTGTGCTTATGTAGATTTCCGGATGTTTACACTTACCTGAATCTCCAAACATCTCTCAGCAAAGTGATCGTAGAGGCAGGTGTTTCGCTGATTGGATCACTGTTGCCTGACTGTGGCACAATCACAAAGGCACATTTTCCCGTAAAAAGCCGATATTTGAGCTTAAATTAGATAGCCTATAAAATAGCTTTATCAGTACAGCAAAGAAGAAATGCATTGGTTGCGTTCCCCTGCTCAGGCATTGCATGCATCAACCAAAGGTTGCGTGAGATTGCTATAACTAAACGATGTGGTTAGCTGATACTTGAAATGCCTATCCGGGCGTTGTAGATCTGGCATGTGTCAGCCACGGCTGAGCAAAGGAAAGCGTTCATTATCTGTTGTCTGTTCCACTGAATAGCAGATAATTAGGGGAGACCGAACACAAAGTAACACTTTCAGTCTTTTGCTTATTTATGAAACTATTATTTGAGTTAGATTAATAATATGTTTATACAAACAACACACACATATACCATTAAATACTGTAACTACGTTTCTCCCTAGGACATGGCAGAAGCAAAATATTGTCTATTATATTGACAAGACAGTCAAGTGAACGCTATAACAATGGGAATACATGTCCTCAAAGATGGAAGGCAACAGTAGCTAATAAGAGGGCAGGCATGCGTGAACAACAGGCCATCTATCCTGCATCCTATATCGCGCCCCATGGCTCCGCTATCTCAGAACGTGAGCTGGGTGAGAACACGGACAACCCACCACTGGAGGAGTGGAGAAAGATCTCTTGGCAGAGATAACCAGCAAGGAAGCAGATATCAGCCCAGAATAGACCGTCAAGGAGGGTGGCGCGCGCACGGGCTGCTGTAACCTTCTAAATAAAAATTTCCTTGGAAGCTCTCACCTGCCCTGCGTTCCGAAAAGACACTTGCCATTACCTGGATTTCAACATTCTTGGTAGTAGTTCACGCCTGCCTAAAGGTCATTTAAGTTTGTAGAGAGGAAGAATAATTGTTTGTTGTCTCTACTAGTCAATGTTTGACAGGCACTGTTTCACAGTTGAAAGGTGCCTGTCCGTCTCACTCATACAGCTGTTTTATTTCTGCTTCTAGCGCTTCACAGTTGAAAGGTGCCTGTCTGTCTCACTCATACAGCTGTTTTATTTCTGCTTCTAGGGCTTCACAGTTGAGAAGAAAGCTATTAGGGCCCCATGGATATTGCATTTGGTTTGCACAAGGTTCATGAAATTATCCCGAACCCCACAACAACGTCAAAATGGAATTGGCTATATTTTTGTCCTTTGTAGGTCCCCTGTCATTCTTACACCATTACCAGTATGTTTATTGACATCAAATATAATCACATCTTAATATAACCATAAATATCCTATACACTTCATTATTATCACCTGCATACACATAATGTGGGCTGGAACTGCCTCTGGCTCTGACTTTTTTCTTGTTCTTGCCCATCTCAGTGGACTTGCTCGAAACAGTTTTGAAGTACCAGCATTCACCACTAGATGTCACAACGACTTACTTTTAAAAAACAACAAGATTTTGGGAGAAATATCAGTATGAGATCAATTATTTTATCTCCTAGTGAAGCGTTCTTTCGTGATATGTCACAAAAGCTGGAAAAAAGGCAACAAAAGAAAGCAAAAATAAGTTAGCTACATGTTCTAAATATGAAGCAACATTTATGAATTCTAACACATTAGTGATGGTTCAAATGTATTCAATTTCTCCAGTACTGAGTTAAAGCCTTGAAATAAAAGAAGTGTACATCGACTTAATAATGTGTGTGCGTGCGTGCGTGCGTGCGTGTGTGCGTGCGTGTGTGTATGCATGCACCAAACAGTATGTATAGCCATACTTATTGAGATTGAGTAGGATGCCTTAAGGAGGCCCTGAGAAAATACTATCATGTAGGCTACATTGTTAATTTACAGACAACTATCCTCGAAAAAGACAGTGTTGGAAAAGTACTAAATTGCCATACTTTAGGAAAAGTAAAGATACTGTAGCTCAATAAAAAGTTACTCAAGTAAAAGTAAAAGTCACCCAGGAAAATAATTCTTGAGTAAAAGTGTAAAAGTATCTGGTTTAAAATGTACTTAAGTACAGTGGTGGAAAAAGTACTAAATGTTTTAATTTGAGTAAAAGTACAAAGTAAAACTAAATGCTAAAAATAAAAAAAATCCTTATATTAAGCAAACTAGACTTTATGATTTAAATGTATTTACAGACAGACGGGCACACTCCAACAATCAGACATCATTTACAAACGCAGTACACAGATCAGAAGCAGTAAGGAGGATAACGCATTATATTGATTGGTGTGTGAATTGGACCATAATTTTGTCCTGCCTCAGCATTCAAAATGTAATGAGTACTTTTTGGTGTCAGGGAAAATGTATGGGAGTAAAAAGTACATATTTTCTTTAGGAATGTAGTGGAGTAACAGTAAAAGGAGTAAAAGTTGTAAAAAAATATAAATTGTAAACTAAAGTACAGATACCCCAAAAAACTACTTAAGTAGTACTTTAAAGTACTACTGGGAAAGGATGTGTATAAACTAAAATATTACAATACGAAAACCAGTAAATCAATGATAAACCAAACAATATTATAAATGAGCTCTTGAACCCAAGTGTGTGTCCCAAATGGCACCCTATTCCCTGCATTGTGACTATGGGCCATAGTCAAAAGAAGTGCACTATATAGGAAATAGGGTGCCATTTGGCACACAGACAACTCTCAGACACATGCTCCATGCATCCTGTAGGACCTGTAGAGTATACAGAGTAGACGTCCAAAGTATCTTTTGATCTCCGGGGTCCTTGAGGACATGTTTAAGAAGACATAAAACACTGCAGAAGAGCGGTGAGGGATTTTCAGATCTGACCCGGGAGAAATCATTTTCTCCTAGCACGCAGCACCCCTGGTCCTGACACAGAGATTAACATAGCAGATTAATTTAGACTAACAGAGTTTGTCATGATGAACGGAGTGCAGGGCCTAGCCGGGGCCTGAGACTAAACCATCCAACTCTTCTAAAAACATACAATCGTCTCACACAACCTCGGGTTAAGCACAGCGAGAAACAGTCACAACGGCTGACAGGGAGATAGTGCACATACAGACATAGGGCTTGATTCAATCATATTCATGCTAGCCGACACCTGCATAGCTGGTGTTTTGATGTGTTAGAGGTAGAACCGCGTTCGAACTGTCAAATCCACAAGTGTCTCCCAGCATAGCTATCGCGGACATTGGCTGCACGGTCACATTAAATACACTCTTAGAAAAAAAGGTGCTATCTAGTACCTAAAATGATTCTTCGGCTGTTCCCATCCCATTTGAGAACCCTTTGAAGAACCCTTTTTGGTTCCAGGTAAAACCCTTTTGGGTTCCATGTAGAACCGTTTCCCCAGAAGGAAAAAGTACCCAATTTTCATACTTAACAAGTAAATATACCTTAATAGAAAATTACTTAAGTAAAACTGAAAATCAACCAGGAAAATACTGCTTGAGTAAAAGTCTAAAAGTATTTGGTTTTAAATATACTTAAGCATAAAAAATAAATGTAATTGTAAAAATATACTTAAGTATCAAAAGTAAAAGTATTAATAATTTCTAATTCCTTATATTAAGCAAATGTATGGACAGTCAGGGGTACATTCCAACACTCAGACATAATTTACAGATAGTCAGGGACACACTCCAACACTCAGATGTTATTTACAGATAGTCAGGGGCACACTCCAACACTCAGTCATCATTTACAGATAGTCAGGGGCACACCCCAACACTCAGTCATCATTTACAGATAGTCAGGGGCACACTCCAACACTCAGTCATCATTTACAGATAGTCAGGGGTACACTCCAACACTCAGACATCATTTACAGATAGTCAGGGGCACACTCCAACACTCAGACATCATTTACAGATAGTCAGGGGCACACTCCAACACTCAGACGTCATTTACAGATAGTCAGGGGCACACTCCAACACTCAGACATCATTTACAGATAGTCAGGGGCACACTCCAACACTCAGTCATCATTTGCAGATAGTCAGGGGTACACTCCAACACTCAGACATCATTTACAGATAGCCAGGGGTACACTCCAACACTCAGACATCATTTACAGATAGCCAGGGGCACACTCCAACACTCAGACTGTAACGGCGGTCCTCATCCTCTTCGACCGAAAAGGAGGAGTATTGAGGGAACCAAGGCGCAGCGAAGTTTGAACACATATTTATTTAACAAAGACACAAACTTGTATAAACTAACAAAACAACAAAACGGTGAAGACAGACCTATACGACGAACTTACATAAAACAAGAAGAACGCACAAATAGGACAATTAGACTACACAAACCGAACAAACCGTAACAGTCCCGTATGGTGCAAACAATTACACAGACACGGAAGACAATCACCCACAACGAACACTGTGACAACGCCTACCTAAATATGACTCTTAATTAGAGGAACGCCAAACACCTGCCTCTAATTAAGAGCCATACCAGGCAACCCAAAACCAACACAGAAACAGAAAACATAGAATGCCCACCCAACCTCACGTCCTGACCAACTAACACACATAACAAACTAACATAAAATAGGTCAGGAACGTGACATAACCCCCCCCATAAGGTGCGAACTCCGGGCGCACCAGCACAAAGTCTAGGGGAGGGTCTGGGTGGGCATCTGACCACGGTGGTGGCTCAGGCTCCGGGCGAGGTCCCCACCCCACCATAGTCAATCCCAACCTCCATCTACCCCTAAAAATGTCCACCCATATCCCACAAAATCCTCTTTGTAACATCCATGAGAGGGACAGCACCGGGACAGAGGAATAAATCAAGACAGAGGGATAGATAAGAATAAAGAGGTAGATCAAGATAGAGAGGGAGATCATAATAGAGGGGCAACTCCGGACTGAAAGGCAGCTCCGGACAGAGAGACAGCTCTGGACTGAGGGGCAGTTCTGGGTATATAGCCGTTTCAGGCTGAAGGGCAGCTCATGGCTGACTGACGAATCTGGACGCTCATGGCAGGCTGACGGCTCTCGACGCTCATGGCTGGCTGACGGCTCTCGACGCTCATGGCTGGCTGACGGCTCTCGACGCTCATGGCTGGCTGACGGCTCTCGACGCTCATGGCTGGCTGACGGCTCTCGACGCTCATGGCTGGCTGGCGGCTCTCGACGCTCATGGCTGGCTGGCGGCTCTCGACGCTCATGGCTGGCTGGCGGCTCTCGACGCTCATGGCTGGCTGGCGGCTCTCGGCGCTCATGGCTGGCTGGCGGCTCTGGCAGATCCTGTCTGGTTGGCGGCTCTGGCAGATCCTGTCTGGTTGGCGGCTCTGGCAGATCCTGTCTGGTTGGCGGCTCTGGCAGATCCTGTCTGGTTGGCGGCTCTGGCGGATCCTGTCTGACGGGCGGCTCTAGCGGCTCCTGTCTGGCGGGCGGCTCTAGCGGCTCCTGTCTGGCGGACGGCTCTGTAGGCTCATGGCAGACGGGCGGCTTTGCAGGCTCATGGCAGACGGGCGGCTTTGCAGGCTCATTGCAGACGGATGGCTCAGACGGCGCTGGGGAGACGGATGGCTCAGATGGCGCTGGGGAGACGGATGGCTCAGATGGCGCTGGGGAGACGGATGGCTCAGATGGCGCTGGTGAGACGGATGGCTCTGGCCGGATAAGGCGCACTGTAGACCTGGTGCGTGGTGCCGGAACTGGAGGCACCGGGCTAAGGACACGCACCTTCATACTAGTGCGGGGAGCAGGGACAGGGCACACTGTACTCTCAAAGCCCACTCTATACCTGGTGCGTGGTACCGGCACTGGTGACACCGGGCTGAGGACAAGCACATCAGGATTAGTAGGGGGAGAAGAAACAGTGTGTACAGGGCTCTGGAGACGCACAGGAGGCTTAGTGCGTGGTGCCGGAACTGGAGGCACCGAACTGGATACACGCACTACAGGGAGAGTGCGTGGAGGAGGAACTGGGCTCAGGAGACGCACTGGTAGCCTAGTGCGTAGTGTAGACACTGTAGGTACTAGGCTGGGGCGGGGAGGTGGCGCCGGAAATACCGGACCTTGGAGGCGTACTGGCACTCTTGAGCATTGAGCCTGCCCAACCTTACCTGGTTGAATACTCCCGGTTGCCCGACCAGTGCGGGGAGGTGGAATAACCCGCACCGGCCTATGTAGGCGAACCGGGGAAACCATGCGTAAGGCAGGTGCCATGTATGCCGGCCCGAGGAGACGCACTGGAGACCAGACGCGTTGAGCCGGCCTCATGACACCTGGCTCAATACCCAATCTAGCCCTACCAGTGCGGGGAGGTGGAATAACCCGCACTGGGCTATGCACTCGTACAGGAGACACCGTGCGCTCTACTGCGTAACACGGCGCCTGCCCGTACTCCCGCTCTCCACGGTAAGCTTGGGAAGTGGGCGCAGGGCTCCTACCTGCCCTTGGCCCACCACCTCTTAGCCCCCCCCCAAGACATTTTTGGGTGTTACTCACGGGCTTTTTTGGCTTCCGTGCCAGACTCGTTCCCTCATAACTCCGGTTCCTCTCTCCGGTAGCCTCTGCTCTCCTCAGTGCCTCCGGCTGTTCCCATGGGAGGCGATCCCTACCAGCCAGGATCTCCTCCCATGTGTAGCAACCTTTCCCTTCCAATATATCGTTCCAAGTCCATTCCTCCTTCTTTTCCTGTCCCTTACTCCGTTTACTCCGCTGCTTAGCTCTGGATTGGTGTGTGATTCTGTAACGGCGGTCCTCCTCCTCTTCGACCGAAAAGGAGGAGTATTGAGGGAACCAAGGCGCAGCGAAGTTTGAACACATATTTATTTAACAAAGACACGAACTTGTATAAACTAACAAAACAACAAAACGGTGAAGACAGACCTATACGACGAACTTACATAAAACAAGAAGAACGCACGAATAGGACAATTAGACTACACAAACCGAACAAACCGTAACAGTCCCGTATGGTGCAAACAATTACACAGACACGGAAGACAATCACCCACAACGAACACTGTGACAACGCCTACCTAAATATGACTCTTAATTAGAGGAACGCCAAACACCTGCCTCTAATTAAGAGCCATACCAGGCAACCCAAAACCAACACAGAAACAGAAAACATAGAATGCCCACCCAACCTCACGTCCTGACCAACTAACACACATAACAAACTAACATAAAATAGGTCAGGAACGTGACACAGACATCATTTACAGATAGTCAGGGGTACACTCCAACACTCAGACATCATTTACAGACAGTCAGGGGCACACTCCAACACTCAGACATAATTTACAGATAGTCAGGGGCACACTCCAAGACTCAGACATCATTTACAGATAGTCAGGGGTACACTCCAAGAGTCAGACATCATTTACAGATAGTCAGGGGCACACTCCAACACTCAGTCATCATTTACAGATAGTCAGGTGCACACTCCAACACTCAGACGTCATTTACAGATAGTCAGGGGCACACTCCAACACTCAGACATCATTTACAGATAGTCAGGGGCACACTCCAACACTCAGACATCATTTACAGATAGTCAGGTGCACACTCCAACACTCAGACGTCATTTACAGATAGTCAGGGGCACACTCCAACACTCAGTCATCATTTACAAACTAAGCATTTGTGTTTAGTGAGTCCTCCAGATCAGAGGAGGTTGGGATGACCCAGGATGTTCTCTTGATAAGTGTGTGAATTGGACCATTTTCCTGTCCCGCTAAGCATTCAAAATGTAACGAGTACTTTTGGGTGTCAGGTAGTAAAAATTACATACTTTCTTTAGGAATGTAGTAAAGTAAAAATAAATAGTTAAGTACAGATACCTCAAAAAACGACTTAAGAAGTACTTTTAAGTATTTTTACTAAAGTACTTTACACCATTGCCTTTTTTCCAAAAGTGTTGGAATCCCTTGCAGCTGTGTTTACAAGTTCGAACACTGGAATTTGTGATATAATCTAGGCCTACACCTTGATTAGGCTGATAGAAATCCTCAATATTTTGTTGAATGATTTTCAATTTCAGCACCATTATTGTAACGGTCCTGACCTGTTTTATGTTGTTTTTTGTATGTGTTTAGGTCAGGGCATGTGTTTTGGGTGGGCAGTCTATGTTATCTGTTTCTATGTTGGTTTTGGTTGCCTGGTATGGCTCTTAATTAGAGGCAGGTGTTTTGCATTCTCCTCTAATTAAGAGTCATATTTAGGTAGGGTGTTCTCACTGTTTGTTTGTGGGTGATTGTCTTCCGTATCTGTGTTATGTTTTGCACCATACGGGACTGTTCGGTTGTTCGTTCGTTTATTTTGATGTAGTCTGTTTCCTGTCCGTAAGTGTTACGTTTAGTTATGTAAGTTTATGTTCAGGTTTCGTCTACTTCGTTTTCTTGTTTTGTATTTTTGAAAGTGTTTAGTTTTTCGTGTTGCCATCATCGTTTTCAAATAAAGAGATGGCTTATTTCCCTAATGCTGCATTTTGGTCTGATGATCCTTCTCTCCTCTCCTCGTCCGAGGAAGAGGAGAACGACAGCCCTTACAGAATCACCCACCACGCTAGAGCCAAGCAGCGGAGTAAATGGAGTAAGGGACAGGAAAAGAAGGAGCAATGGACATGGGACGATATATTGGACGGAAAGGGTTGCTACACATGGGAGGAGATCCTGGCTGGTAGGGATCGCCTCCCATGGGAACAGCTGGAGGCACTGAGGAGAGCAGAGGCTACCGGAGAGAGGAACCGGAGCTATGAGGGAACGCGTCTGGCACGGAAGCCCAAAAAGCCCGTAAGTAACTCCCAAAAATTTCTTGGGGGGGGTGCTAAGAGGTAGTGGGCCTAAGAGGTAGTGGGCCAAAGAGGTAGTGGGCCAAGGGCAGGTAGGAGACCTGCGCCCACTTCCCAGGCTTACCGTGGAGAGCGGGAGTACGGGCAGGCGCCGTGTTACGCAGTAGAGCGCACGGTGTCTCCTGTACGAGTGCATAGCCCAGTGCGGGTTATTCCACCTCCCCGCACTGGTAGGGCTAGATTGGGTATTGAGCCAGGTGTCATGAGGCCGGCTCAACGCGTCTGGTCTCCAGTGCGTCTCCTCGGGCCGGCATACATGGCACCGGCCTTACGCATGGTTTCCCCGGTTCGCCTACATAGGCCGGTGCGGGTTATTCCACCTCCCCGCACTGGTCGGGCGACCGGGAGCATTCAACCAGGTAAGGTTGGGCAGGCTCAATGCTCAAGAGTGCCAGTACGCCTCCACGGTCCGGTATTTCCGGCGCCACCTCCCCGCCCCAGCCTAGTACCTACAGTGCCTACACTACGCACTAGGCTACCAGTGCGTCTCCTGAGCCTAGTTCCTCCTCCACGCACTCTCTCTGTAGTGCGTGTATCCAGTTCGGTGCCTCCAGTTCCGGCACCACGCACAAAGCCTCCTGTGCGTCTCCAGAGCCCTGAACACACTGTATCTTCTCCCCCTACTAATCCTGATGTGCTTGTCCTCAGCCCGGTGTCACCAGTGCCGGTACCTCGCATCAGGTATAGAGTGGGCTTTGAGAATACAGTGTGCCCTGTCCCTGCTCCCCGCACTAGTAGGAAGGTGCTTATCCTTAGCCCGGTGCCTCCAGTTCCGGCACCACGCACCAGGTCTACAGTGCGCCGTATCCGGCCAGAGCCATCCGTCTCCCCAGCGCCATCTGAGCCATCCGTCTCCCCAGCGCCGTCTGAGCCATCCGTCTCCCCAGCGCCGTCTGAGCCATCCGTCTGCCATGAGCCTGCAAAGCCGCCCGTCTGCCATGAGCCTGCAAAGCCGCCCGTCTGCCATGAGCCTACAGAGCCGTCCGCCAGACAGGAGCCGCTAGAGCCGCCCGCCAGACAGGAGCCGCTAGAGCCGCCCGCCAGACAGGAGCCGCTAGAGCCGCCCGCCAGACAGGATCTGCCAGAGCCGCCAACCAGACAGGATCTGCCAGAGCCGCCAACCAGACAGGATCTGCCAGAGCCGTCAACCAGCCATGAGCAGCCAGAGCCGTCAGAGAGCCATGAGCGTCGAGAGCCGTCAGCCCGCCATGAGCGTCGAGAGCCGTCAGCCCGCCATGAGCGTCGAGAGCCGTCAGCCCGCCATGAGCGTCGAGAGCCGTCAGCCCGCCATGAGCGTCGAGAGCCGTCAGCCCGCCATGAGCGTCGAGAGCCGTCAGCCTGCCATGAGCGTCGAGAGCCGTCAGCCTGCCATGAGCGTCGAGAGCCGTCACCCTGCCATGAGCGTCGAGAGCCGTCAGCCTGCCATGAGCGTCGAGAGCCGTCAGCCTGCCATGAGCGTCGAGAGCCGTCAGCCTGCATAGACCTGCCAGAGTCCCTCAGCCAGGATCTGCCAGAGTATATCAGCCGGGACCTGCCCCTTGTCCCGGTGTTGCCCCTTGTCCCGGTGCTGCCCCTTGTCCCGGTGCTGCCCCTTATCCCGGTGCTGCCCCTTGTCCCGGTGCTGCCCCTTATCCCGGTGCTGGTCTTTATCCTGGTGCTGCCCCTTATCCTGGTGCTGCCCCTTGTCCCGGTGCTGCCCCTTGTCCCGGTGCTGCCCCTTGTCCCGGTGCTGCCCCTTGTCCCGGTGCTGCCCCTTGTCCCGGTGCTGCCCCTTGTCCCGGTGCTGCCCCTTCTCCTGGTGCTGGCCGTTTATTTAGGGGATGTGAGTTTTAGGGTGGTCATTGGGAGGGGTAGACAGAAGCGGGGGGTGACTATGGTGGTGTGGGGACAGCGTCCAGAGCCGGAGCCACCACCGTGGTCAACTGCCCACCCAGACCCTCCCCTGGACTTTGTGCTGGTGCGCCCGGCGTTAGCACCTTGAGGGGGGGGGTTCTGTAACGGTCCTGACCTGTTTTATGTTGTTTTTTGTATGTGTTTAGGTCAGGGCATGTGTTTTGGGTGGGCAGTCTATGTTATCTGTTTCTATGTTGGTTTTGGTTGCCTGGTATGGCTCTTAATTAGAGGCAGGTGTTTTGCATTCTCCTCTAATTAAGAGTCATATTTAGGTAGGGTGTTCTCACTGTTTGTTTGTGGGTGATTGTCTTCCGTATCTGTGTTGATGTTACACCATACGGGATTGTTTCGGTTTGTTCGTGCGTTTTTGTAGTAAGTACTTGTTCGTTCGTTCTGCGTGTGTTATGTCAGTTCGTCGTACTAAGTCTGTCTACTTTCGTTTTGTTATTTTGTTAGTTTATTCAAGTATAGTTTGTTTCGTTTTGTCTTGTAAATAAAATTCATCATGTATTCACAACCCGCTGCGCCTTGGCTCGATCACTACTCCTCCTCTTCTTATGAAGAGAGAGAGGAACGCCGTTACAATTATTTCTATATTGCCTTGGCCTAAACTTTCTCGTTCTGAACTTCTAACGCGAGTGGGACGGGTGTGGCTTCGTGACAATCACAAGAGCAGCTGCTCATCGATGTGAAAGCTCCAACGCAGTTACACCTCCAACACCGCCAAAACATCAGCTATGCAGGTGTCAGCTATCGCCGGTTAACGCTTGATCTGATTGAATCTAGACCATAGACAGACAGACAGACAGACAGACATATGCACACATTTCTATTCAAAAGCTTGCATTCAGTCATGCACTTACATGTACCCTCACAACACATCATCCCTGCACACTGATGGGGAATTGATGTCATCAGTAGGCTTACGTCCCATGTTGCTTCCTAATTGTCTAGTTCCGGTCTCCTATAGTCCTGGTGTTTCTGTCTCCTAAAGTGCTGGTGTTTCTGTCTCCTATAGACCTGGTGTTTCTGTCTCCTATAGTCCTGGTGTTTCTGTCTCCTAAAGTGCTGGTGTTTCTGTCTCCTATAGTCCTGGTGTTTCTGTCTCCTAAAGTCCTGGTGTTTCTGTCTCCTATAGACCTGGTGTTTCTGTCTCCTAAAGTCCTGGTGTAACTGTCTCCTAAAGTCCTGGTGTTTCTGTCTCCTATAGTCCTGGTGTTTCTGTCTCCTATAGTCCTGGTGTTTCTGTCTCCTATAGTCCTGGTGTTTCTGTCTCCTATAGTCCTGGTGTTTCTGTCTCCTAAAGTCCTGGTGTTTCTGTCTCCTATAGTCCTGGTGTTTCTGTCTCCTATAGTCCTGGTGTTTCTGTCTCCTAAAGTCCTGGTGTTTCTGTCTCCTATAGTCCTGGTGTTTCTGTCTCCTAAAGTCCTGGTGTTTCTGTCTCCTAAAGTCCTGGTGTAACTGTCTCCTAAAGTCCTGGTATTTCTGTCTCCTAAAGTGCTGGTGTTTCTGTCTCCTAAAGTCCTGGTGTTTCTGTCTCCTATAGTCCTGGTGTTTCTGTCTCCTATAGACCTGGTGTTTCTGTCTCCTATAGTCCTGGTGTTTCTGTCTCCTAAAGTCCTGGTGTTTCTGTCTCCTAAAGTCCTGGTGTTTCTGTCTCCTAAAGTCCTGGTGTAACTGTCTCCTATAGTTCTGTCTCCTAAAGTCCTGGTGTTTCTGTCTCCTATAGTCCTAGTGTTTCTGTCTCCTAAAGTCCTGGTGTTTCTGTCTCCTAAAGTCCTGGTGTTTCTGTCTCCTAAAGTCCTGGTGTAACTGTCTCCTATAGTTCTGTCTCCTAAAGTCCTGGTGTTTCTGTCTCCTATAGTCCTAGTGTTTCTGTCTCCTAAAGTCCTGGTGTTTCTGTCTCCTAAAGTCCTGGTGTAACTGTCTCCTAAAGTCCTGGTGTTTCTGTCTCCTATAGTCCTGGTGTTTCTGTCTCCTATAGTCCTGGTGTTTCTGTCTCCTATAGTCCTGGTGTTTCTGTCTCCTATAGTCCTGGTGTTTCTGTCTCCTAAAGTCCTGGTGTTTCTGTCTCCTATAGTCCTGGTGTTTCTGTCTCCTATAGTCCTGGTGTTTCTGTCTCCTAAAGTCCTGGTGTTTCTGTCTCCTATAGTCCTGGTGTTTCTGTCTCCTAAAGTCCTGGTGTTTCTGTCTCCTAAAGTCCTGGTGTAACTGTCTCCTAAAGTCCTGGTATTTCTGTCTCCTAAAGTGCTGGTGTTTCTGTCTCCTAAAGTCCTGGTGTTTCTGTCTCCTATAGTCCTGGTGTTTCTGTCTCCTATAGACCTGGTGTTTCTGTCTCCTATAGTCCTGGTGTTTCTGTCTCCTAAAGTCCTGGTGTTTCTGTCTCCTAAAGTCCTGGTGTTTCTGTCTCCTAAAGTCCTGGTGTAACTGTCTCCTATAGTTCTGTCTCCTAAAGTCCTGGTGTTTCTGTCTCCTATAGTCCTAGTGTTTCTGTCTCCTAAAGTCCTGGTGTTTCTGTCTCCTAAAGTCCTGGTGTTTCTGTCTCCTAAAGTCCTGGTGTAACTGTCTCCTATAGTTCTGTCTCCTAAAGTCCTGGTGTTTCTGTCTCCTATAGTCCTGGTGTTTCTGTCTCCTATAGTCCTGGTGTAACTGTCTCCTATAGTTCTGTCTCCTAAAGTCCTGGTGTTTCTTTCTCCTATAGTCCTGGTGTTTCTGTCTCCTAAAGTCCTGGTGTTTCTGTCTCCTAAAGTCCTGGTGTTTCTGTCTCCTAAAGTCCTGGTGTTTCTGTCTCCTAAAGTCCTGGTGTTTCTGTCTCCTATAGTCCTGGTGTTTCTGTCTCCTATAGACCTGGTGTTTCTGTCTCCTAAAGTGCTGGTGTTTCTGTCTCCTAAAGTGCTGGTGTTTCTGTCTCCTATAGTCCTGGTGTTTCTGTCTCCTAAAGTGCTGGTGTTTCTGTCTCCTAAAGACCTGGTGTTTCTGTCTCCTAAAGTCCTGGTGTTTCTGTCTCCTAAAGTCCTGGTGTTTCTGTCTCCTAAAGTCCTGGTGTTTCTGTCTCCTAAAGTGCTGGTGTTTCTGTCTCCTAAAGTGCTGGTGTTTCTGTCTCCTATAGACCTGGTGTTTCTGTCTCCTAAAGTCCTGGTGTAACTGTCTCCTAAAGTCCTGGTGTAACTGTTTCCTATAGTCCTGGTGTTTCTGTCTCCTAAAGTCCTGGTGTTTCTGTCTCCTAAAGTGCTGGTGTTTCTGTCTCCTAAAGTGCTGGTGTTTCTGTCTCCTATAGTCCTGGTGTTTCTGTCTCCTATAGTCCTGGTGTTTCTGTCTCCTATAGTCCTTGTGTAACTGTCTCCTATAGTTCTGTCTCCTATAGTCCTGGTGTTTCTGTCTCCTATAGTCCTGGTGTAACTGTCTCCTATAGTCTATAGTTCTGTCTCCTACAGACCTGGTGTTTCTGTCTCCTATAGTCCTGGTGTAACTGTCTCCTATAGTCCTGGTGTTTCTGTCTCCTATAGTCCTGGTGTAACTGTCTCCTATAGACCTGGTGTTTCTGTCTCCTATAGTCCTGGTGTTTCTGTCTCCTAAAGTCCTGGTGTTTCTGTCTCCTAAAGTCCTGGTGTTTCTGTCTCCTATAGACCTGGTGTTTCTGTCTCCTAAAGTCCTGGTGTAACTGTCTCCTATAGACCTGGTGTTTCTGTCTCCTATAGACCTGGTGTTTCTGTCTCCTATAGACCTGGTGTTTCTGTCTCCTATAGTCCTGGTGTTTCTGTCTCCTATAGTCCTGGTGTTTCTGTCTCCTAAAGTCCTGGTGTTTCTGTCTCCTATAGACCTGGTGTTTCTGTCTCCTAAAGTCCTGGTGTTTCTGTCTCCTAAAGTGCTGGTGTTTCTGTCTCCTATAGTCCTGGTGTTTCTGTCTCCTAAAGTGCTGGTGTTTCTGTCTCCTATAGTCCTGGTGTTTCTGTCTCCTAAAGTCCTGGTGTATCTGTCTCCTATAGTCCTGGTGTTTCTGTGTTTCTACCACTCTCAATGCTTCTCTTTCCTCGAGAACAAAGGCTGAGTACTAGGGAAGTCTTTTGAAATACATTTTAGATGACCACTTACAAGACAGTTGCTACCAATAAAAATGGAGGGAAAAACTAAGTGTTGCATGACAAATGGCCTCCCTTATACCATATATAGAGAGCAACACAAAGACGAGAGGGAAAGTAGTCCCATCATCCAAAGCCTCACCAGAACCAACCCATATTCAGTTACTATACTCAAAGAAACGCAGGGTGTGTCCCAAATCACACCCTATTCCCTATATAGCCCCCATAGGATGACAATGCCCCTATCCGCAGGACACGAGTGGTAACTGAATGGTTTGATGAGCATGAAAACGATGTCAACCATATGCTATGGCCGTCTCAGTCACCAGATCTCAACCCAATTGAACACTGGAGCAACGCCTGACACAGCGATTTCCACCACCATCAACAAAACCCCAAATTATGAAATTTATCTTGGAAGAATGGTGTCGCATCCCTCCAATAGAGTTCCAGACACTTGTAGAATCTATGTCAAGGTGCATTGAATCTGTTCTGGCTCGTGGTGACCCAACGCTGGCAAGGAAGGTGACAAGATGACAAGGAAGATGTGTGTTTTAAAAAGAGACACAGGAAGGGGCCATCAAGTTAAAGGACGATTCTGGGATGCTGGAGTCTCCCTGGGAGGTCCAAGCAGCACTACACACACATACAGACACACACACACACACACACACACACACACACACACACACAGTGTGGGGAGCAGGACTAACCCCACGGCTACTGTAATGTCGGATGGCCAAACTAGGTCCCATGTCTCCCCTTTGGGGATCAAAGAGCGGTGGACAGGAAGAGGTGACTGTGTGTGATTGTGTTTGTGTGTGTGACACAGTGTGTGTCACAGTGTGTGTGTTGTGTAAGTAAGTGTGTGTGTGTCGTGGTTGTGAGACTGTGGGGCTTGCTTGACCGTATCCTGAACCACACAGCACATGATGCCTACATACCGAGCGAGAGAGGAGAGAGCTACTAAACTGGACTAAACACACCAATTAACCCTGACACTAATGTCTCGTTGCACTGCTATGAACTGAACGCTAATTGTCCAAACCCCATTTCACTTCAAAGCTTGAAGGGCTTACCTCAGAAGAATAGAGTCCATTACTTTTCTAATTTACGCTAGCGACGGATCTTACGATGGTTATGGTGATGTAATGGAGTACTGATGGCAATACCACCAAAAAAACATGAGAATGGTTTTACAGAGAACAGACATGTGCAGTAGTGCTTGTTTGTAATGTGGATAAAGAAAATACAATTATATGAGTGGTTCTGTGGTTAAATTGAGACCCCTGACCTCTTACTTTTTATCTCGCAGCTTAGACGTAGGCCTCTTTACACTTCACAGTGTAACTAAAATCAGCTTCAATAGTTACATGATCAGTCTGCTCATTGGGTTCACGATCAACAATGAGTATCTACAACTAGAACTAGCAAGAGATTGCAAGTAACAGGCTACCAATATATCCAATATTCTGTCTCCCTACACAGATTGGCCATGATCAGAGCCATATATTTATTATTATAAACCGGGTGGTTCGAGCCCTGAATGATGAACGGCTGAAAGCTGTGGTTTATCAGACCGTTTACCATGGGTATGAGTACGACCAAACATGTATTTTTACTGTTATAATTATGTAGGTAACCAGTTTATAATAGCAATAATGCCGCTCTGGGGTTTGTGGTATATGGACAATATACCACAGCTAAGGGCTGAATCCAGGCACTCCGCGTGTGTCGTGGGTGAGAACAGTCCTTCGCCGTGGTATATTAGCCATATACCACACCCCCCCGTGCCTTAAATATATATTGAATTAAACACATGGCTCTGGTAGAGACGTAACATGGTCATTTTTACCAGTCCAAGACCTCCACACTCAGATAGGAATGTGAACCTTGCCTCTCCACTGCCTCTGCCTGAGTCTGAACCTAAACAACCTAGTGGGTCTCAACTGAGATTTGTAGCATGACACCCTCGGCTAGCTGACAGCCAGGGCTCAGTGTTTCATCTGCTTCGGACAGCTCTGAACCATGTGTATAAACTGTCCATTTGCCTTGACAGAAAGCCAGAAGATGTCAACTGCACTTGAGTTACTTTTCCCCATGTGGGGTAAGCCTCGGTATGGGTGAGCCCCAGTTTCTGCTCTTATCCAATGTTTTTCCAATACCTTAGGGGTTAGCTGGTCATCAATGGCTCTGTTTTGGTTTATAGATTTGTATGTAAGCAGGGCTATTCAGCGCCTGTGCAAACTTCAAGGCAGTAGTTTCATCATTAAATATTGTCAGTGGGAATGACAACTTCTGAGAAGTATATGAAAACACAGCATATACAGTATATGATGATATATTTTACAGCAGGGATCATCAACTAGATTCAGCCCTGTGCCGTGTTGTTCTTGAGTGGATGGTCGGGGGGCTGGAACACAATTACAAATAATCTGTAGACTGCTGATTGACCGCAAGAAGCCCAAACAGATCTAATATTTGACTAAAACATCATCATTTCAAACCTTGCTTACATTTCTATACAAATTCGTGTCTCTCTATTATGCGTGGGAATACTTGGGAACAGATTTCCAAAATTAAAAACAGTTGGAGCTGATTTTCTTGTGTTTTCAAAGTTTTTGAAATGCCCTCCCCCACCAGTTGGGAACCCTATTATACAGTATAATCATCTGCACTGGACTTCACTTCACCGGAGAGAATACTGGAGGATGTCATTTGACCAAATATCTATAAATGCAATCTAAGTGTATAGAATTGTCAGAAATTGGGTGGAAAGAGAAAGCCAACTTCTTATACTTGTCAATCTCATTATCTGTGATAACCTTTGACTGCATTCCAAATGTTTTTCAACAAACCACAACTTCTACATTAATTGGCCTTTGGGGATTAATGCTCGATCTAATCCAACCACAGCTATTTGGACTCAACTTTACCTCCCAAATGAAGGATACTTCATTTTTGACATCATTCAAAACAACGTTATAGTGTGTGTCACTTAAAATGGAAATAAACAAAGTCTTGTTTGAAAAACATAATTGGGTTAAAGCTTCTTTTGAGGCTGTTGTTTCAGAGTAGACCAGCCCACTTGTGGTTGGACTGAAACCAGAGGAGGCTGGTGGGAGGAACTATAGGAGGAAGGGCTCATTGTAAAAACCGTAATGGAATAAATGGACTTGTATCAACCATATGGAAGCCACATGTTTGACTCCGTTCCATGTATTCAATTCGAGCCATTACGATGAGCCTGTCCTCCTATAGCTCTTCCCACCAGTCTCCTCTGATTGAACCACCCCAAGAGCTCCAAGAAGGATCTGAAATCCCATCCTGCCAAGAAGCCATTTAACACAAGTTCTACTGTAGGCTTGCCCTATGAATATTCTGAACTAAAATCATGAGCTAAATTTTACAATGTTATCAAGGTCATTGCTCTATAGATACATTCAGATCGGGTGGATAACTTTGAAAAATATATAAATTGTGCCTGCTTTATAAATAAAAATGAAGGAAAAAAAGAATCTTAAATCGGAAGATTCTCCTAATATTGATTATATGAATAATACCATTTCATACTAGTTAGTACATTACCTAATAGAACTGCACACACAATTCATTACTGAAGGTCTACCAAACTGTACAGTCAACGGACACTTAAGCTGTGACAATTGGGACATGGTGTGTGTCTCTGTAACATCATTATCATTTAACAATTAACATTTCAAGTTAACGTAATGTAACAGGGTCGTAACATTAGCCCCATGTACAGTTAATCTGCCCCCATGTTTGGTCAGTGTGCTGGGCCACTTCCTGTTTCCCATGATGCACCATGGCCATAGAGTAGAGCCTGGGGAAAAGATAGCCGGTCGGACCACCATTTGGATCCATAGAGAGAGAATAGTCATTTACACTTCCTGTGTGAGCAGCCAATCAGAACCATGGGTGGCTAATTTAGGCAAACCCATGGTTCTGATTGTCTGCTCACACAGGAAGTGTACGTGACTATTCTCTTTCTATAGATCCAGCTGGTGGTCCGACTGGCTCTTTATCCCCCTGACTGGCTAGTGGAGGGGATAGGGACAGTCTGATTGGACTCATACAGTGTGCCCGCCACCCACCATTTGGAAAGTATTCAGACCCCTTCACTTTTTCCACATTTTGTTACATTACAGCATTATTCTAAAATGAATTAAATACATAAAGAATCCTCATCAATCTATACACAATACCTCATAATGACAAAGTGAAAACAGGTTTGTAGAAATGTTTGCAAATGTATAAAAAAAACAGAAACACATTATTTACATAAGCATTCAGACCCTTTGGTATGAGACTCGAAATTGAGCTCAGGTGCATCCTGTTTGAGATGTTTCTACAAATTGATTGGAGTCCACCTGTGGTAAATTCAATTGATTGGTCCCACATTTGACAGTGCATGTTAGAGCAAAAACCAAGCCATGAGATCAAAGGAATTGTCTGTAGAGCTCCAAGACAGGATTGTATCAAGGCACAGATCTGGGGAAGGGTACCAAAAGATCTCTGAACCAAATCTCAGCATTGAAAGTCCCCAAGAACACAGTGGCCTCCATCATTCTTAAATGGAAGAAGTTTGGAACCACCAAGACTCTTCCTAGAGCTGGCCGCCCTGCCAAACTGTGCAATCAGGGGAGAAAGGCCTTGGTCAGGGAGGTGTAAGTGAGAGAAATAGCCTCTGTGCACTGGCTAGCACTATGCTCACTGCTAAGCTAATAGGCATCTGAGCACTGTAGGTGTAATAAGCCCAAATCCACCACTCTCTCTATCTCCGCCATTTTGACTGCACTCAAATCAGCAAGGAGAGGCACTGGCTTCTTCAAGCCACAGTCTGCAAGATTGAACAGTCTGTAAGATGATTTCAACTAATGAATTATGTACTCCTTGATTTGGAAAAATATGACATACGCACACCTTACGGAGTGTTACTTTAAAGAGAAGGAAGACAGCGATGGGAGAGAGAGAGAGAGAGAGAGAGAGAGAGAGAGAGAGAGAGAGAGAGAGAGAGAGAGAGAGAGAGAGAGAGAGAGAGAGAGAGAGAGAGAGAGAGAGAGAGAGAGAGAGAGAGATGGGGACCCACGTCGTCCCCCTCTTTTGTTTTTTATTAGCCGAGACTCCTCTCTCTCACCCACTGCCAATTACACAGGCAAATGTTTTCCCAAGGAAAGAAAAACCCTCACTCCCTCCAACATAAATCAGCTATGGACTACTCTGTATGCTGTGACACCAACACTCACCCTAGTTAGACAATATCACGTAGACACAACTCCATCTACATAAGCATTGTCCTTTATCGAACAGAATAGAACATCCCTATTTTAGCCCCACACCAGAATTAAAGTCCTTGTCACAAAGCATAAAAGCAATTCTGAAACCATAAAAGACTGAGTGGTGTCAAACTTCTATATAATACAATAGAGGGGAAATGTGAAATATATTATTGTAAACAACTGATTACAGAGCTAAGTCTACTTCCATACAGTCAGATGGAATAGATTGAGGCAACATGTACTCATACAACATTATATAAATGTTAATAACATCAAAAGGTTTTGGGTAAAATTGGCACATACAGTGCCATCGGAAAGTATTCAGACCCCTTGACTTTTTACACATTTTGTTACGTTACAGCCTTATTCTAAAACTGATAATATTTTTTAAAAATGTCCTCCGCAATCTACACACAATATCCCATAATGACAAAGCAAAAAATGTTTTTTATAAATTTGTGCAAATTTATAAAAATAAAAAACAGAAATACATTATTTACATAAGTATTCAGACCCTTTGCTATGACTCAAAATTTAGCTCAGGTGCATCCTGTTTCAATTGATCATCCTTCTACAACTTGATTGGAGTCGACCTGTAGTGAATTCAATTGATTGGACATGATTTGGAAAGAGACCTGAAAATAGCTCTGCAACGACGCTCCCCATCCAACCTGACAGTGGTTGAGGATCTGCAGAGAAGAACGGGAGAAACTCTCTAAATACAGATGTGCCAAGCTTGTAGCGTCATACCCAAGAAGACTCAAGGCTGTAATTGTTGCCAAAGGTGCTTCAACAACATACCGAGTAAAGGGTCTGAATACTTATGTAAATGTGATATATCATTTTTTTTTTTATTAAAAATTGCAACAATTTCTAAAAACCTGTTTTTGCTTTGTCATTATGGGGTATTGTGTGAAGATTGATGAGAAAAAAAAACAATTTAATCAATTTTAGAATAAGGCGGTAAAAAGTCAAGGGGTCTGAATACTTTCCGAATGCACTGTAAATGAAAATATCTCATTGTTATGTATAGTATTTGAAATGTCAAATTCGTTAGAGATTCGTAATTGGTTCTGAATAGGCATATACCAACAATAATACATAGAGTTAGTGTATATCATTCCAATCACGATAATGACTAAAACATCTGCTTTTCTAATTGCTAAATTTTAAGAAAAACAAAAACATATACAGACATACATATACATACATATCAAAAACGTAAGCGTACCTTTTTAAAATTAAACTAATGCTAGTTTTTTCTGCTAGAATGTTTTTAATAAATATTAATTTGTAGGTAAAATAGTGGTATTCCTCCATGAAACAAACGAATATATTCTACGGACCGTTCAGAGAAATGTAACACATCCTGAATTGTTTGCGACCGTACTGCACTTCATGCTTATCTACTCAGGACCAAAGGTCAATGTTCATTCACCATTCATGTCTTTTTAAGTTTGGAAAAAAACAGTTTCTGCTTTAATTTGATACCGAAATAACGAATTAAAATGGTTCAAAATAGACTATACAAATAAGACAATTTGCACACATTTGTTTTTCTCACGTGTGAAAACAAGCTGATGTTTGTATTGGAATTCATGTTTTGGCAACAGATATTTTCATTAATAAAACCAAAATGATCATCACATTAGCAAGGTTTTTTAATGGTCCCATCAGAGCCATAGGTAACATATTGACACAAGAATAAAAGGAACGGACTTTCTATTTTTCTGCCTAGTATTTCTCAGAAACTAAACAATTGCCTAACTACTAAACCAACAAACACTATTAGTTTCGGACCAGAGACCAAAACGCCAAGGAATCGGTATATATAATATTGGAGTTTTTAACGATGCTTGAACATTGTCCCCTCAGCAACACCCAGCTTTGCTCCAAATCCACTAGCCCACCACAACCCCACTGAACTCCTGTTCCTAATTTCTGCACCACGTGACTGTGGGAGTGAGTCAAGTTTAAATTCCCTTTCAGAAACCCATCTCAATTCAGCTCCTATTAAAAAAATCTCCCATTTTATAGCAGAAGCATCTTCTATACCACGGCGGCTAAGATTTGTCGTTGTGGGACTAAGATTCTCGGAAGAAAAGCACAGCTAAAGGGGAGTACAGCGCAGAGGTCAAATTCGTGTTAAGGGCTGAGCAATAACGTGGAGGTAAGAACGGATACTTTTACATCACGTGTTATGTTTGTGAGGGCCAGTTACACATCATTTACTATTAGCCTTTGGGCGTTTTAAATTCGGTATATTTATTGTTGGTCAATGGTCATACCATTTTTTTTGTCTTTCATGAGGTAGGCTAATATATATGATTTAAGAGATAGAACGGCACATCTGCATTTCCTCAAGCCTTCACTATATCCTTTATTAGTGGCGCACATTAGCAATATGACAGAAACATCCTCTAAATACTCCTTTCTGTCCAACATGTACGAGGTATTTGTGTAAACACAGCCTGGCATTGTATTTATATGATGCAATGAATTTAGGGTCAATATTTACATGTATCACTAAATATGTTCTTCCCGCGCAAATGACTGATGTTTGGAAGACTGCGTTAGATCTTGGATGTACTGTATGTTCGATATGGAACAAAAGGCCTTCACCCGAACTCAAGAGGCTTTGGCCTTTTGGCGCCACATGACTAAAGACAGATTACTAAAAACAGATTAGAGTCCCATTTAGCGAAGGGGTTGATATAGCAATATGAGATGGAAAACCATAGAAAACGGACTATTCTGCTTGATTGTTCCCTGACAAAAAACGTCAATATTTATTGTATCATATAATAAAGATGTCAGGCCTATCGAAAAAATGCAAGTGTGCATTCAATTAGATTAGCCTATGATTATTACCCTATTATTAGGCTATTAGTAGTTGTAGTAGGCTATGTTTACAATAAAGAAATATTACAACTATTATTAGTAAAAATTGAAAAAAACATAAATTAAATGGACGAACATAAAAAGAAAATCACCCCATCTACAAAGTAAAGAAATTAAAGGCAACTAGTGTGTTACATTTCAGCCGATTTTCACTTTAAAAAACAAGATTTCAATAAACTGACAAATATAATCAGCCGAGATGCAATTTATTGTCCTCGAAATGATACCAAAATCAAGCCATTTGTTAATTATAATGTATATGGAAATCTATATTCTGAGCCGACAAAATCATCAATAGGTCTCTAAAACCTGACATTAACCGATACAATACATCACCCACGTCCAAACATTCAACAGACTCAAGAAATGACCACTGTCTGATCATTCGATGCCTCCTCACCAGTCATATTTTGGCAGAGAAATATTGAAAGGGCTGAAAATGACAAACTGTCGCTGGAAGGACATTTAGGCTGTTCTCGTTCATTTGGTCATGTCACCAGTAGATATAAGTCAAACTCTCCCCGACCAACCCGACCCGCCAACTTCTATTGTTGATTTATTGGTCTTTCGGCCTTATGCTTCGACCCATTTATTCCAAAACCACAACCATTTTTCACCTGAAAATGTATGATCGTTTTAGCGTCATTCTTCGACGCCTATCCCTGTTTTGAAAGGAAAACATAGCTTGCGAAATAACTGTCCAGAAATACCATCTATAACTAAACCCGACGGTGGGTAGGCTATAGGCTAGTCCACTCGTCATCACTGTTGCCCTCAGAGGTCATTTGCTGTTTTGAAAGGAAAACATGGCGTGCGAAATAACGGTAAAGAAATCAAATCTAGAGCCTAACTGAACCAGAGGATGGGTTGGTTATAGGCTAGTCCAATCGTCTTCACTGTGGCCCTCAGAGGTCATTTGACCTCACACTGGAACAGAGAGACTCTGTTACCCCAACAATCCTGATTTGGACATGGTTCACCTCACAGGTAACTCAGTTCCTCAGATGTCTGTTTGCATAGTGACACCTGATTGACAAAGACCCAGAGCGGATGCTTCAATTATCAATTTGTGCTCTTCTGAGTTGGTTGAAAAAATTATATCTAGTAGAAAAGGCCTATCAGGCAAACTATTAATTATTCTCAGAATTGTTTATTAATGAAACCTATACTATACTATGTATAATAATATCCCATAGGCCCTATCAAACTCTTCAGCTATATCTAGTTATAGGCTATATAGCCTATATCATTGGATTCGTATTTTTAATGATGTAACCAATAGCCTGTGGGATGGGGGAGGAGATGAGGTTGTATTCATGTCATACACAACATTTATTAGTCCAATAGTCGTTGGAGGAGAGATTCTGGCTCCAGAGGAGCAGTGCATCGCGCTGTAAGGTATTATCTTCGTTAGAGGAGCGACGTCAGGTCTGCGTGGAAGGGAGAGGGGGGAACAAGTCAAATAATTCACTCATCCCGGTGTTTTAACAATTCAAGGGATTGAGACAATTCTTTTTTTTGTTTCCAAGAAAACATCACACACCAAGTTCGTTCTCTCTAGCTCAACGCGCACTGCACACGCGCAGTGTAGGCAACAGTCAGTTCACGAGAGTCACACCAAGTCAGGGTTAACACGGGCGCTCACGCGTGTCCGGGAGTTTACTCGAGAACCGTTATGCTGGAGAAAGATAAGCAAGTCTATTAAGATGAGATGCTGAACGACTTTCCCTAACTACGTCCCAATGGAACGTAACTTCCTGCTATTTCCTTGGTGAAGACAGAAAAGTACCATTTGGAAAATAAATGGATTCAAGCTCATAATATTTCATGAGGTAATATAATAATATTATTTCCTATCTTCATTGTAACCTGCCTATCTAGGTGCTTTGTAAACAAGCTCAGGCATGGAGTCAATCTGAAAACGCCATAGTTGGATAGGCTCAGCTTCTT